>NC_037539.1:21864687-21868275 GCF_001531365.2 Cynara cardunculus var. scolymus | reverse complement strand
GAAACTATATTTTGGGAAACCTTCCTACCAAGCGTGGTGACGTAAGTCTGTTTTGGTATGGAAGTGGATTTTATAAATTGTTTCTACCAAGCGTGGTGACGTAAGTCTGTTTTGGTTTGAAACACTGTTTTAAATAGTAGTTCCCCAGACGTGCTGACTTTTGTCTGTTCTGGTTTGGAACAGGGAATAGGTACTTTCAGACGTGGTGACTTATGTCTGTTCTGATAAGTAACCCTGTTTTGATGGAGGAACAAGGGTGGCATATCAAGGAGAGGTGTACTTGGAATAAGGGTGGCATTGTCATATGTGGATATTATTATAACTCTTATTATTATTACTAAATTGGATTTAATAACTTTGAGTCATCATTTCTTTGTGACCAGATGAATTAAAGATATTATTCTTATTTAGAAGTAATAATTTATATGTTATTGAGAAGGGGAAAATGGTTTGTCATATCAGGCAAGTTTTGCCTTAAATCTTTCMTGTTAAAGGAATGGTCTTTTAATCCAAAAGTTTTGATATTGGGAGTGTTGGATCTCTATTCAGAGATATTTTATTGAGGTTCTTGGATATACTTCTTTTTGCGTGATGTTGTGAACTGCATCATTTATTTGTATTGCAGTATATTTCTAAGCAAAATTTCATTATCATATTTTGGTGTTCATCACCCTGCATTTGCAAAGAAGGGATTTACTCACTAGACCCGTATGGTCTAACCCTCATTTTYTGTTTTAAATTATGCAATGCAGGAATAGCTGGGTCCGGGGATATAAAAGGGAAAGGGAAAATGTGATTATTTTCCTAACCTGTTATCCGCTTTTGAAGATACATGTTATATTACATGTAGTAGTAAAAGATTTGTTTTGGAAATTTTATATGTAAATTTTGTACATATAGTAATACTTGTACTAGTGGGACCTTTTGATGTAATTCATGTTTCTATGTAATGAAACATGTGTTTTATGCAAATGTGGTGTTTGGAGGTGTTACAGAAGTGGTATCAGAGCCTTAGTTTAAGAGATTTAGGTATTCATAGCATGATACCTAGACTAAAACTGTCATTTGCATGTTAAAAGTCCCGGACATTATTAGTATCACTGGGAATAAAATATAATGGGTTAAAAACAACAGTATGTAAGGTGAATTCGAATTACAAATGGCCAATGTAATTATGAATTTACAGGTACATATTTGTACTTGGACACCATGTTATATTTGGGAATGTGAATACGTGATATTTAATACTAAAAATATCTGTAGATGTCTAATCAATCACGAAGATCAGAGAGAATTATTCGCCCTGTATCTGAAGAAAGGGAAGAGTCACCTGTTAATCTTCCAACTAGCATGTCCAGAAATAGAGGTCGGGGAAGACCAAGGGGACGTGGTAGAGGAACAAGTCAGTCTTATGGAAGGGGTCAAACTGAAATACATTTTGAACATGAGGAATCCCACTCTGGGAATGTTCAACAGGAACAAAGGCAACAATCAGAGTTTATAACATGAAATGATTTAGCAGAAGAAATGGGAAAACTGAGGGAAACTCTAATATCTATTATGGGACTGCCAGCTAGAATAGAAACTGAGCGAGTTGGAATTAATCCTCCAGTTCCTTCAGCAGGTAGCAATAATCGGGGATGAGATATAAAGATTATTTTGACATGTAAACCTCCAACCTTTTTAGGAGAAAGATATCCAGTTAAAGCAATGTGCTGGATAAAAGAAATTGAATCAGTATTTAACACTAGTAGATGTTCTGAAGAAGATAAGGTTAGATTTGCAGTATCTATGCTCAAATCTAATGCCTTATATTGGTGGGATGTGGAATCCTCGACACAACCAAATATACTACAAACAATGTCTTGGGAAGAATTTGTGAGTAAATTTAAAACACAATTCTGTCCTATGACAGCAGTAAGATAAATGGAGGAAGATTTTCTTAAGTTAGAGCAAGGGAGCAGATCTGTGCGGGAATATACTGAGAAATTTATTGAGTATGTTGGGTTCAAGTGAGTGATTTAATGTTGTATTCAAGTTTCTCCTTAGTGTAATTGTTTTGTAATAGTTTAGCCTTTACAATTTCCTCGTATAAATAGTGATTTCCTTGTAATTATCATTAACAATCGTCATTAGCAGATTAATCAAGATTAGAGCTGTAATATTCTCTCTCTATCAATCTAATCATCCTTTGTTCATATTCTTTTCATCTTTAATGTTCATCATGATTCTTGAAGATTGCTTAATATTTGTATGATTTCTTGGACTATCAATTGGTATCAGAGCAAGCTGCAGCAGTTTGGATTTGAAGATGTATCCATTTTACACATTTTTCTGCATGAATTTTAGAATTTTTATCGATCAGTTCTTCACTGTTCTTGAACTTTTTTCGTCCGGATTGGGGTTTTTGAGTCTAAATCGTTCATTTTTGGAGTGTTAATTGTAAAGATTTGTATTGTTAGATTCGGTTTTACATTTCAAACAATCTTGATTCACACATTTTGCATTTTAAACAAGTTTTAAGGCTGAATTAGTCGAAAATCAATTTTTAGCTTTCTGGAAAAAGTTCTTAAAAACTCATATTTTTTCATGCTTTGATCCAAATATTTGGTAAAAAGTGTGAAATTTTATGTTTTTGCTTGAACCTTTGTCCGCTTAAAGCTTGTACGGTTTAACATCCGTGTGCTTCGAGTTGTTTTGATATAGTATATACCGGACATCATTTGGGCGGATACATTGACCGGTTTAGCTAATCGGGTTGACAAACCGTTGATGCTTTGTGCGGATTAGTTGATGTTTTGTGCGGTTTAAAGAATCCGGTTGATAAACCATATAACTCTTGAAAGGTTTATTGTGCGGTTTAAAAATATCCGGCTGGTAAGAAATTTGTAACTTGTTCGAATATTGAACGGTTTAAAACAATCCGTGTGGTAAGTGTGCGGTTCAGAATCCGTTTGGTAAGTCTTGGACTTTTGAGCGGTTTATTTCTATAATCGTATATATCTTGGACGATATTAAATTGAACGGTGTTTCACCTTGATCGGATTTCTAATCCGGATAACTTGATAAATTTGTATATCTTTTTGACCGGACTTGTAAACCGGATAAACTTGTGCGGATTACTAATCTGGACAAGTGCTTGTGCTTAATTGTCTAAGTGTTGAATGTGTGCTTATTCAAGTTTACACTTTATCAGATATATTTTCTTTGTAAACTGATCTTTTAAATTCAAACTTTGAACTGCAGTTGATCCTATTTTTCATACAAACTGAAAAGATGAGTTCAAAAGAAGCAATGGCTATTGGTACTGATACCAAGCCACCAGTTGTTTTTCGTGGTGACTATAATCTATGGAGAGACAGATTTTTGAACTTTATTGAAATGATGAAAGAAGGAGAACTGATCATGCAATCTCTATTGGAAGGTCCAGCTGAATTCTTTATAGATGATTTAGTTGCAGGCATACCTACACAGAAATTACCTAAACTGAAACATCAATATTCAGCTGAAGATAAAGAAAGAGCCCATGCTGATGTGCTTTGCAAATCTTACATGATGCAAGCACTGACAAATGATATCTACACCAGT
>NC_037539.1:21861786-21863419 GCF_001531365.2 Cynara cardunculus var. scolymus | reverse complement strand
TATACTAAAGTATATATTGAAAATGCTGGAAATTTGAATTGGGGTAAGTCTTTGCAATTTGAGTCAAAAATATCTGAAGAAAAATTCAATGCTTTAAATTCCAAGTTATCTAAATTAAAAGAAAAATATAAATCATTAGTTTTAGTTAATGACGAAGAAATTGCCAAAATAAGTAAGCTTGATTTAAAAATAATTCAGTTAAATAAAACTATGAAGGAAAAAAAAGAAATTTTATACAAACGTGGACAAACTGATCAAACCATCTTTCTAAGTAAACCATCTGAAGCAAGATTTTTTAACCCTTGGGAAGGTTTGGGGTTTGAAAATCCAAAATTTTTAGCAAAAGCTTTAAAATCTGCCCCGACCTTATATGATTCTCAATATATTTTATGTGGTCCCGATTATTCTGTAAAGTTTACAAAATCTTCGGACGAGGTTGAACAAAAAGAAAACCTTAATCGACAAAGAAAAGACAAAATGCAAGTTCTGTTTAATTATTCAAAATTAAATGAAAGTTACAAAGATCAAGACTCTGTAGTTTCAACAGATTTTAATCAAAGTTATTCAAAAACAGAGCTTGAAGCAAAACTGGTTGAGCCTAAACCTTATAATCCTACTCTTATTTTAGAAAAACAATTGGCTCAGCTGGAAAAGATTTTAAACGAAGAAAGGCTTTCATTTGATAACCAAAAACAAGAATTTTAAAATAAAATTGAATCTTTAGAAAATTTTATCAAGAAAACGGAACAAGCTGAGTCTGAGTATTTCTCGTGCGACAAATCTTTATGTGAARCTAATGACTCAGAAGAAATAAATGCATTTAATGAAGAAATTADTTTTTCAAATATCTTAAATTCAGATGTCTGTTTAGATGATGATGTTGATAAGTTTAACTTTACAAATGATTTACCCAGTCATGAAGAATTTATTGTTAAAACCAATATGACTGAGGATTCTAATTTACCTTCAGACTTTACAGACAATTTTATTGAAAAACATGTTTCCGAGGATGTTTATTATAAAAAGATTAAAACCAAAAAGAATCCAAGGAAACAGAAGAAAAAGCTTACAAAGAAAAAGAAAGTTCGAAATTCAAGTAAATCTAATAATTTTCTTTTTTCTTTTTCAGATAATTCATTGAAGTTTAACAGTATTGAAGAGTAAAAGAAGACGACAACTCATCTGCTCAACTGAAGAAAAATAATTTTACTAGTTCTGTATTAAATGATTCAAAATTGAATAGTTCTGTAAAAATATATTCAGTTGATGAATTATTTGTTATCAGAAATAGTAAAAATAATTGTTCTCCGAGTAGAGTCAGTGAATTTCTTCAATCTTTTACTTCTTCTCGACCTTACCAATTCATGCATTCTGTTGTATCTTGTATTTCAAAAAATGTCATGTTTAAGGAACGTTGGTTCGGTACGTATAGCATACCCCCGACGAAATCTGAGCTTAAAGGTCCTAAAATAAAATGGGTACCAAAAGCCAATTGATTCAATTTTGCAGGTTAACCGGCATGTGTGGTTCTTAGACTCCGGATGTTCTAAACACATGACTGGTAGAAAAGATCTTCTATCTAACTTTGTTGAATCGTTTGGAGGTACAGTAAGATTTGGAAACAACCAATACG
>NC_037539.1:21860116-21861263 GCF_001531365.2 Cynara cardunculus var. scolymus | reverse complement strand
GTGGAAGCGGCACGGACATTACTCACATGTTCCAGTCTTCCATTATCCTTATGGGCTGAAGCAGTAGCGACTGCTTGTTTTACCCAAAACCGCTCATTGGTAAACAAAAGGTTTGGTAAAACACCGTATGAGATAATTAATAAGAGAATACCTAACATCAATTTCTTTCGAGTTTTTGGATGTAGATGCTTTATATTGAATGACAAAGACGACAGAGGGAAGTTCGCTGCTAAAGCTGATGAAGCTATTTTTGTTGGATATTCAAAGACATCAGCCACATACAGGGTCTACAATAAAAGGACCAAAATCGTCAATGAGAGTGTAAACGTATCCTTTGATGAAGTCATTGATGTGGCTTCTGAATAATTCGGTTCAGGACCCGGTCTTATAATTAATACTTCGCGAAAAGCTGATCAATCTGAGTTTGATATTTCTGAGTCTTCTAATTCAAATAAAACTGATTTATATTTTTTGTTTGAGCACTTTTATGAAGAATATTTTGAAAATAAGCCTAATCAGTCTATTATTTTGATCAGGAACAATTCAACTGAACAACAATTATCAAGTCCATCTCCTGATGTGGCTGTAACTGAACCAGAAGAAGAAGTCGATGAAGAGATAGAGATGGAGAATCCTATCAATCCAGTTCAGTGTGAAGAGGGTGGAACTTCTGAACTGCAAGAGGTCTTGGCTGAACAAGATGCTACGAATTTACCTCAATCAGATATTCAACCTGMTGTCAATTCCAATATTGAACCTTCACCTGAGCCTGCTCAAATAAACTCCCCAAGTTCTTACATTGATCAAAATACAGATCAAAGTACTTATACTCCCTTACCTCATAGCATGAAGTGGACCCGAGATCATCCAATACATCAAGTAATTGGTGATCCATCAGCACCTATTCGTACATGGTCCGTGAATGTTTGTATTCCACATTCTTGAGTAAAATTGAGCCGACTAAGGTTTCTGAAGCCTTAGCGGATCCGGATTGGATAAATGAAATGCAAGAAGAGCTGAACCAGTTCGAAGCACTTAAAGTCTGGAGATTGGTACCTTGTCCCATCAATAAGACGATTATCGGTACTAAATGGGTATTCAAGAATAAAAAGGATGAAGATGGTGTTGTGGTCAGAAATAAGGCTCG
>NC_037539.1:21856057-21860016 GCF_001531365.2 Cynara cardunculus var. scolymus | reverse complement strand
AAAATACATCGAAAGGAAAAAGGGATTATCATTAAATAACTGAGAGAGAGGATCAACAACATACCTATACTCAGATACCATATTATACTTGGGAATGTGAATATGTGATATTTAATATTAAAATATCTGCAGATGGCTAGTCGATCACGAAGATCAGAGAGAATCACCCGCCCCGAGTCCGAAGAAAGGGTGGAATCTCCTGTTAATCCTCCAACTTATACTTCACGGAGTAGAGGTCGAGGAAGGATCAAGGGTAGAGGTCGAGGGAGGAGTCAGATTTCGGAAAGAAGTCAGGCTGAGATTCGCCCTGATAAAAGGGAATCTATTTCTGGGAATGTACATCAGGAGCAGGGGTAGCAACCCGAGTTTATAACTAGAGACATTCTGGTAGAGGAATTTGTAAAGATTCACTCTAAAATAAATGAATTGACGGTTGTATATGAAATAAGGAGTTTGGAGGAAAAGATCACGTCAATGGAGGAAGGAATTGGGGAAAATTGACGACCTTGACAGTTTTGTCCTACTAATAGAAAACCAATTGGAGGGTATGAAGAAGATGGTGGATACCAACCAAACCACTCTCCACAACTTGGCATCAAACTCTGTCACCAAACAAGACTTCAAAGACTTTCAGAGTTGTATTCTCAAGAACTTTGAGATTTTGTCTCGTAAGATTATTAACATACAAGCTAAGAATGAAGCTACTATACTGACCCAACTAAATACCCTCAGGCAGTCTCAAATTGGATCACCCCGATACACAAGCCAAAACAGAAAATCCAACCCAACCTCCAAGTGATCCATCTGCTTCTCAAGAAAATCCCATCCCTGCCATTCCCAAAGCCTACATGCCTAACACCGAAGATTTTGCCACGTCTGCTCAACTAAATGAAGTGAAGGCAAACGTGGTAGATTTAAGGTACATGACAATGTTAATAAGGAAAGACCTTCAACAGATGGGTTGCAAGAAACAAATTGAGTCATCCAAACGGAAACATGATGAAGATGAAGATGATGATTCTGATGATGAAGATGAAGATGATGATGAAGATGATGAAGATGTTTTTAATAATGAAAAGAGGGGTAAGAGAATAAGGCAAGAAGAGGCAACAACATTGGGAATTGCATCTAATGCAGATACAACAGTTGAGGAGAACGTTGAAGAGAAAAGTGGTGATGAAGAAAGAATGGATGTAGATAATACTGAAGCAGGCTCTAATGAGACGGAAAAGATGGAAAGAGAGGAAATTGAAACCATTGGCATTCCTAGTTTAGAAGGGGAGTTTAAAAACCCAAATGATGAGCTAGAAGACAAGCATGAGCATATTTTTCAGAACTCATGTCTTGCAATCATTCCTTTTACACATGTCGATTCATTTATTCAATTTCTTCAACAAAAATTCTTTATTCCTTCATCCATTCAGTCTCTAGAGCAAAAAGAAGAACCAGTAGTAGAGTCTTCAGATTCCACTGATTCTATAGGGATGGAAATGGATATTACCAAACCTGATGGCACTATCGTCTCCTTCGGGTATTGCAACCACATGTTCCCAATAGACAATGAGGAGGAAGTCATGCTAGAACATGAAACTGATGGGAACTGGCCTGGAGAAGTGCATATGATGCACTCAGAGATGATAAGCAGGCTAAGGAGAAAGCATTTCAAAGATAAATATAGAAATTCCAATAGTTCAAGTAGCAAATTTCCACGTCAGATCCTTTGCTATTGTGGATTATTTGGATTTACAAGTAATCAGAGCAGACAATTGTGTATATCAGATCTTTAGTGCCGATTTTCCAAGGTTGAAGTTACAAGATCAAGTATTTCTGCTAGATTTTTTTTCAAAAAGCAGACATCTCCTTGGCTGAAGTGGAGATGAGAAGGACAATGGGGATTTACATCAGAAATCTAGGGTTATATGATATTCAAGTGGCATTAGATCTAGACCTAACAAGGATTAATGCTCACGACCCTTTGGATGAAACCTTTGACAACACGAAGCTTTTGTATAAATTTGTATACCTCGATCAACCACGCTACTACTTTAAAACTCCATCGAGCTTATATGTGCTGAAAGTTACAAGGCTACCTCTGTTTACAACTGAAGACCTGACATAGTTTTTGGATGCCATGAAGAATTCCAATAATGTATAGGAAGATGTGAAAGAGAAGTTTATCCATGAAAAAAGGAAAGGATAAAACTTAGGAAACTGTGTAAAGATTGTCAAAGCCTGGGAATAATGGAGGTAAATCCCAAGAAAGCATTAGAAAAAGATGTGTTGCTTCTGCATGAGTATTTCATCTCTCCAAGTTTGAGACCGGTTGCCCCTGCATTGGTAGTGAAAGAGAAGGAAAAAGAAGAAATAGATCTGAATGAATGGTTTCTTGAATTCAAATTCTAGAATTTATTAATGTCAGAATCCAATTTGATAATAAAAACCTATGTGGATACCTTTACAAGGAAGCCAAATGCATTCAAGAGAAAGTATGAATAGTTCATGCACAGAATAGGGAAGTTGAGCAAAGATGTGTACTCGAAGTTGAGTATTACAAAGTTGGTGGACATCAAACAAAGAACTTGGCACGGTATAGTATACCAAGTCTTCACTGTTGAAAGAGCAGATAATAGGTTGTATGAGTTCTCCGAGGCTGATTTTTTTATATTCATCAACCACAATGATCTGCTTCAAGTGAATTATAAATTAGTTCCATTTGAAGACAAGGGTGCCAAGTTCAGAAAGGGTTTGATTGATATTGTTCATGGCATGCTTAGAGCCACTATAATGGGAGCCATGTCTAACTTTCAGTTGGCCATAACTTTGAATAGAGAGAGGGTATATTTGCTGCATGCGGATATAAGCTTACAGGAATTAGCAAGCTTTCACACGGGGACTGTAGTGTGTGATCCTCCAGGATATATTTGCAAGAATCTCAAGGAGAAGTTCTTATTCAGGGTATATGATATACCTAGGTACAGCTCTGGTACCTTGATTCAGATTAACCTTTCATTAGAGAAGAGACTGTGCAGGAAGCCTAAGATAATTTCAAAAGCAGAATGGCCAAGATTAAAAGAGCTAATAAATTGGATGAGGATGCAGATTGACTCCCATCTTGAGTACAGAAGAATAATAATTCACAAGTTCATTTCTATTCTTAACGATAGGAACTTCACAATTTGAAGAGAAGTGGAAGCTTAAAAGATATGAAGAAGATTGGGTATACACCTCCAAAGCATAAAAGCCTGATAGATTTAGTTTTGTGAATTACAAGTTTTATTTTCATTCTTTAGCTTAGGATTCATTCATTATGTAAATAGTTCAATTTTTAATAAGAGGAATTCATTCATTAATTAATTGTAGCAATGTGAGCAGCTTGGTCTGCATTGTTGGTTTTTTAATAACAGCGTACTACATTCATTACCAATATGCTTTATTGTTACCTTGTGTGCTGCATTTTTCATATTCCTTCGTCTGCATAAGTGTAAGGCTAAAAACTAATCTTTTAGCAACTGCTTCAACTCTTTTAAATGTCTGCACTGTGTACCATGCACTTGGAATTCGAAACGCTGGAAACACATAACCGGAGTTATGGGTCATCTTTGTACCAATCAGACTTCTATTTCAACCTTGGAAAAAAAATTCAAATCCATCATAAAATACAATTCTTTAAGTACTCTGACGAATGACACTTCAGACTTTGTAACTCTGGATGCAGATCGTGAAAGTTGTAAGTTGGCATCACCAGAGTTCATACTTCTGAGTATGGGAAAAAGAATTCAGAGTCCAGACTTCGGAGTTCGGGTGAGCTAAGTCTGGAAAAGAAGACTTCAGAATTGGTGTTGGATCGTATTGCTCAGTTCAGGGTATTGAAATATTACTTGATTAAATAGATAGACATTGAGTACGCAGCGGACAGTTGTAAATCAAGCAGGTAGAAATCAATAAGAACACAATGAAGA
>NC_037539.1:21854628-21855957 GCF_001531365.2 Cynara cardunculus var. scolymus | reverse complement strand
AAACTCCTAATCCAAGGGCTGGTGGAAAAACAATCCTCAACCGATACTTCTGACCTCCACCAATCCCTTGCCATCCTTCAACGACATCTAAACCAGATCGATACCCAAACACAAACCAACTCTTCCCGCCTCCAAATCCTCCAACAAACCATCACCCAACATCATAACACCATCTCATTCCTAGCCACCCAACGCAACCAAGTCCTTCTCCAGTCCCTTGCCACCCTCACGGCTCAGGCAACTGAGACCGATGAAAACCTCACATACATCATTTCCMAACTACAAACCATCACTCGCCATCTTCATCAACTACCATCCTCCATCATCTCTCAAATTCCCAAACCTTCTCAACCTTCCACCTCTTCAATCGATGAAACCCTTACCTCCCTCACCCACCAAATCACCTCTATCCAAGACACCCTCACCCAACTCCCCGCTGCCATCCTCGCCCAAATACCTCAACCCACTCCTCCACCACCTCCTCCCTCTGCAGGACCTTCTTTCGAAGAAGCCTTTTCTACATTCACTGCGGAGGTGAGAAACTTAATCACCAACCTTCCCATTCCACCACCCTCTTCCACCTCAACCATGCCACCACACCCTCCAGCCTCCACCTCCTCAACACAGTTCGCCACCAGGGCGGACATGCAAGCTCTGTCAAGAGCACTGGTCTCCTCCTTCAACGAGATCAGTGCAAAGTTCGTTCATCGGGCCATCCATCCAACAAGGGCTCTTACTCAAACGTTGGCCGATGAACAACGACGCACCACATCCATCCTCCATACTATGGAAGCCAGCCGACGACAGGCTGCCCTGAAGGCGTATATTACGTCCTTCAGGAACAAAAGGAAGAAGAAGAGGTTCCATGCCTCATGCTCGAGCAGCCGACCGTAAAAACAAAGAAGACACGATGACCAAGACCTCGATGATCAAGGCCTTGGCCCTCGTGAGAGGGAGACAACGGCGGCTGCACATGCAAGACAATCCGCTGCACCACAACCATCATCYACTCAACCACAACCCCCAACCGATCCCATCGAGTTGAGCTCTTCAACCGATAAAGAACCCACTACCCCTCCAACACAAACAAACCTACCCTTAACCCCTTCACCAACACCTCGTCCAACTCAACCATTCATTATCTCCACATCACCAGAACCTACAAACCAACCTACTTCACCCACATTACCAGAACCTACAAACCAACCTACTTCACCCACATTACCAGAACCCACAAACCAACATACTTCACCCACATTAACAGAACCCACAAACCAACCTACTTCACCCACACAATCAGAGCCCACAACAACCCAACAACCAGAACCT
>NC_037539.1:21852605-21853793 GCF_001531365.2 Cynara cardunculus var. scolymus | reverse complement strand
GGCAGAAGCCACGTGCCGAGGGAAGAGGGAAACCATCTCATTCAAGAAATCTCAATGGTGATTACAAACAGAAGATTACTCCTTCGCTTTAGAGAAATATACTCGGGTAATCCTTGAAGAGATGAATTTTTTTGTTTTATTTTGCCTTGATGTACATTTGCTTCCAGTCTTGTACAAAAAATTCATCATCCAATGAAAATTTGGAATTTGATGTTTTTCTTATAGATTAGTGTATGTTCTTCATATGTGATTAGATTAGACTTTGTTTTATCATTACTTAGGGGGAGATTGTTGAACTCCATTATGCAAAATGTAAAAAGTAATGAAAAACAATAAGGGTGCGTTTGGTTTGCAGGAATGTTTCTGAGGGATTTGGATTCCTGAAGGGATTTGGATTTCATGGGATTTAGATTGGATTGGATTTAAAATCCATTCCTGTGTTTGGTTTGCAGGATTTGGATTTGATTTGAAATCCATTCCTCTGTTTGGTTTGTAGGATTTGGATTTGATTTGAAATCCATTCCTCTGTTTGGTTTGTAGGATTTGATTACTCTGCTATTACAACAATCTGCACCAATGTTATATGCCACACAAATGCAACTCAAATCATGGTAAAGTGGCAAAATAAGCAGCATGTAGGAACAATATATACTGTCAACAACCCTACTCCTAGGCCGTAAATTAAAAAGGACTGTAATACAACTACTGATGCGATTTAGAATCTTTGCAAATTGCCATTGGTGTAACTACCCTCAAGTCAGTTAGAAAAAGGCTACTTGGTTGCTTTGTATTTTTGAAGATCTTTTATCAACATTTCTAAGAAATATAACTATGTTGTCTGATGAAATTATTACACGAAATCCTAATGAGAAAATATGAGTTCTGTGAAAGCTCTTTCTAGGTCAAGCCTGGTGCAAACAGTATCATTGCAAATCACAAACTCTCTAGTTTTTCTTCTAAAATTTCTTTCTAGCCTCTTACTTCAAAGATTCAAGCTACAACCACCAAGCATATAGATTGAAAAGGGAAGTCTTATTACCTGCTCAAGCGAGACGAAGAGGCGAAGAGGATGAGCACCGGTTCAAGCGGGACGAAGAGCAGAGAGGAGGAGAGAACCGGCGAGAGCAGTGGGGAGTTGGAGGTTATCTCCGGCGAGAGCAGTGGGGAGTTGGAGGAGACCGGCGAGAG
>NC_037539.1:21849458-21850955 GCF_001531365.2 Cynara cardunculus var. scolymus | reverse complement strand
TTTGCAAGAAAAAGAGGAAGATGAAGATGTTACCTTGATTATTGATGTAAGGAATGTAATATCTTCAAATCCTTGCTATTTTGATGAAGAAATATAAAGAAATTTGCTGGAGTATGAAGGATGAATAAAGTAACCTTGAGAGTCTCTTGAGTTTAGAGAAGGAGAGGGAGAGAGTTTCAAATTTTGAAAATGAGATAATGAGTTRAAAATAGAGAAATAAGGATTTTTATATGTGGGTATTAGGAGTGGGGGCTGGCCATGGGAGCCCAAGCCCACAATAATAATAACTTTTTTTCTTTAAACTTTAAGCCCAAATTTGTTAAAATGTCATTTTTCTCAATTTTGACATTTTTCTTCAAATTAAAAACCCATGATGGCTAAATTCATTTAAATAAATTCGCATTTAGAGAATTTGGCGTACAACTTTTCGTTTTTAAGCAATTCCAGTATTAGTTTTAATTGTTGCTCGTGCTCCTTTTTGGCTCGAGAATAAATAAGTATTTCATCTATAAACACAATCACGAACTTGTCTAGATACGGTCGACATACTCTATTCATCAAATCCATGAAGACTGCTGGTGCGTTTGTTAGACCATAAGGCATAACTAGGAACTCGTAATGACCGTATCGAGTCCTAAATGCCGTTTTGGGAATATCCTCTTCTTGCACTCCTATTTGATGATATCCAGACCTAAGATCGATCTTCGAGAAGTATGTAGCTCCTTGAAGTTGGTCAAATAGGTCATCAWTCCGGGGAAGGGGGTATCGGTTCTTTACAGTCAACTTGTTGAGTTCTCTATAATCGATACACATTCGAAAAGATCCATCCTTCTTTTTGACAAACAAAACTGGAGCTCCAAAGGTGAAGAGCTATGTCTGATGAATCCTTTATTGAGTAATTCCTGAAGTTGTTCCGACAGCTCCTTCATCTCAGATGGTGCTAACCGATATGTTGCTTTTGCCACGGGTGCAGCCCCAGGAATAAGTTCTATGTGGAACTCAACTTGTCTCGGTAGGGGTATTCCAGGAAATTCATCTGGGAATACTTCGGGAAAGTCCCGAATTATAAGAATATCTTGAACGCGTTTTTCTTCAGCTTTCTTATCCATAACGTGAGCTAGAAAGGCAATGCAGTCCTTTCTCAAATACTTTCGCATCTTCAAACACGTCACTATTTTAATACCCCTTTTGGGTTTCTCTCCGTGTACTTCGAGTATTCCCCCTTCGAGTAACGAAATTCAAACGATCTTCTCGAAACAACTAATTTCAGCTCGGTTCTTGGATAACCAATCCATGCCTACGATTATGTCAAAACTTCCTAGTGGAATCGGGATTAAATCTATACGAAAATCCCTACTAGTCAAGTTTAAAGTGTAGTCCATGATTATATCTTTGGTCTTAATTTCTTGGCCATTGGCAAACTTAATTACTAATCWCATCATCAATAAAACTCTTAAGGTTAAGACGAGAGTTGCTATGGTAGAAGCAAAAGGGTAG
>NC_037539.1:21845884-21847322 GCF_001531365.2 Cynara cardunculus var. scolymus | reverse complement strand
ATTCAAATAATTTATGCAATACAATATATCACAACTGATATGGCAGATTACACCATGTTAGTAAAATACTTATTTAAAGAGTTCTATTAAGTGTTCTATAGAAATTCAAGTTGGGTTATAAACTTAACACTTATGTGAAACTTTTAAACTAAGAATCACTCATTTTGGATGAGTTGAGAGGAAGATATGGCACCATAAAGTTACGTGCACACATCTATCATTAGTTGACAGATTACACACTTAACCTAATTAAATTGGTCAATGCCTCAAAACTTCATATTTTTGAGTGATACGGGGTTCATATGAACCCTAACTCATTAAAGAACATTTTAGAAGAAGAATCATACACTAAGAACAAGAAAATAAAGAGATATTAGCATACAAAATAGGAGTTACCTACTCGTGGTTTCACAGTTTGCACACCTAAAGTGTTTTAGGTGTTTGGAGAACAAAACTCCATATTTTCTTGTGATTCCACTTGAATGCAGAAGATAACTCATATATTTAACTCTCAAAGGAAGAATCATCTTTTTTCATCGAGTTTTGAAAGAGATATGGCCATTGGAACATACATATACAAATYTGTCAGATTCGGACAGATTGCATGCTCACTTTGTTTTGAGTAGTTAAAACCTCAAATCACCACATATTTGAATGAAATCAGTGGCATTTGAAAGGTAACTCATTAAGTTAACTCCCAGAAGAAAAAATCAATGATTTTGAATGATTATTTTAGAGAGTTATGACTGTTTAAAGTAGGGTTTACCTATTGAAAAACTCTCAGATGCACATATATTATGTTTTGAGTATTTGGGGAGTCAAAACTCAATATTTTTGAGTGAGACCAATTGTATTACAACCCCAACTCAATAAATAAACTTTTAGAAGAAGATTCATAATGTTTGAACATATTATTTTCAAGATATAGACAATTTGTGCACATGCACATAATATGTCAGCACCAAAAAATACGATTTTTAATAAACAAACCCACATGCAACATGATTTTATCCATTTTCTTGAGTTCTAATGTTTGGGTCATAGATTACCACCATCATATGAACATTTTTACATGTTTTTGGTGTGTAATATATCCTTAATAGATTACCACCATCATATGAACATTTTTACATGTTTTTGGTGTGTAATCTCTCCTTAAAACTCAGAATTTTCGGTGGTTAGAAGATAGTAGATAGAAATGCATAAAAAGTGGGGTTTTCACCCAAAATTTGCAAGAAAAAGAGGAAGATGAAGATGTTACCTTGATTATTGATGTAAGGAATGTAATATCTTCAAATCCTTGCTATTTTGATGAAGAAATATAAAGAAGTTTGCTGGAGTATGAAGGATGAATAAAGTAACCTTGAGAGTCTCTTGAGTTTAGAGAGGGAGAGGGAGAGAGTTTCAAATTTTGAAAATGAGATAATGAGTTGAAAAT
>NC_037539.1:21843963-21845649 GCF_001531365.2 Cynara cardunculus var. scolymus | reverse complement strand
GCTAAATTCATTTAAATAAAAAGGTTTTATACTTAAAACACTAAAACTTGGTGTTTTATATAAAATGGGTATGAATTAGAGCATTTGGCACTGTATAGGATAGGACGTTTTAGATAATTACGGGTCGGAACCGGACTTTCTAAGCAACTACCAAAATTTCTAGAAATTTTTCGGCCAAACTAATCTAACTAACTCCTAATCGTATAAATTATATTCAATAACACTAATATAAACTTAATAAGAGCTAACCTGAAAGATCAAATTTGACAGTTGTCACAGGATGGCTTTTGGTCCATTTTGTAACATGTGGTGGTTGGACAGAGGGCACTGTTTCTTGATCAATTTGAGATTGAGGTAGAGATGCAGATTCTTGTTCAAGTTCTTAAGCTTGGTTTGAGGATAAGTCTGGAGGACTTTCAATTATTTGGGTAGCTTCTGGTGGGGAAGCTTCTGGGGAAGGGGTTACAGAGGATGAAATGGGAGGTTCTCGCTCTGTGATAGATGTTGTGGAGGGACTGGCTCTTGATGCTTGATCCTGTTTTTCAACTTCTGCAGAGGATCTTTCAGGTTCCTTGTCATCTTCATACCACCCTGCAAAAAGTTGTTCTAAGTCTGGAATGATTGTAGCATTTGGTGACTTTCCCACAAACTCTCTGTCATTCAGCACAAACTCCCTTGGGATCAAACTTTCCCACAAACTCTCTGTCATTCAGCACAAAGCATTTACATCCAAACACGTGAAAGAACTTGATGTTTGGTCTTCTGTTGTAAAGAAGCTGATAGGGTGTCTTCTCAAATCTCTTTACCACCAAGGACCTATTCTGCGTGTAGCAAGCCACAGAGACAGCCTCTGCCCAGAATGAGAGTGGTAGCCCAGAGGCATTTAGCATTGTTTTGGCAGCTTCAACAAGCGTCTTGTTCTTCCTCTCTACTACTCCATTCTGTTGTGGAGTCCTTGGGGCTGAGAAGTTATGAGTTATTCCTACAGAGGCCATGTACTCTTCTATCACAGAATTCTTGAACTCTGTGCCATTATCACTTCGAAGTACCCTAACCTAAAGAACATGAAGAACTCGAAGTCTCTTTAAGAGATTGATTAGTACACAGGGAACTTGAGATTTCTTACGAATAAACTCTACCCAAGTAAATCTTGAAAATTCATTACTTCCTCTTTGACTTCTAACGAATCAAAGCACATATGGTACAATTCTTCTCTTCTATTGGCTCTCATCACCTCTATCAATGTATCTGCCTTGTACATAATGCAGTGTTTGACTTTGAAGAGCACACCCAGACCATTGTCACACAGATGACTAACACTTATAAGGTTGTATTTGAGTCCATCCACGTACGAGACTTGATTCATCTTTATCTCTCCCTTCACGATCATTCCATAGCCCTTGATCTTCCCCTTCTGGTTTCCACCAAAAGCTACAGAGCCTCCTTCTTGCTTTAAATAAGACGATAGAAGCTCTATAGTACCAGTCATGTGCCTCGAGCAACCTGATTCAACAACCCAAGTAGACACATGCTGCTGCTTCTGCTATCATACAACGTTTATTTTAGGTACCCACTTCCAATTGGGTCCTTTAACATTAGCTTGTTTTAGGTATGCCACAACATCCTTTGATTTGGCCTTAATTTTCTTCTTAATTTTCTTGGAAGAAGAATTGCCAATTTGTCTAT
>NC_037539.1:21829244-21842553 GCF_001531365.2 Cynara cardunculus var. scolymus | reverse complement strand
TTCTTTTTGTAGAAGGCTGCATCTCTAGGACCCCTCTGTGGAGCCTTTGGCCCTTTTGACCAGAAATTTGCAGCAAAGTAGCCTGGCTTGCCACATCTAAAGCATCCTTCCTTCGACTCTTCCTTCTTCTGCTCCTCTACCTTCTGTGAGGGCTTCTGCTCCTTCTCACCTGCATCCGATCTACCTCCCTCTGTGAAGTTTCTTCTGTTGAAACTTTTGTATTCCTTCCTCTCACCACTCTGTATTCTCTGGTGATCAAGGCCAGAGTTTTCATCATCTTCTTCATCGAGACTTCTTCATCAGAACTCTCCTCACTCTCTGCAATCAATATCTTCTTCTTCTCTTCTTCTTCTCCTTCTCTTCCTTCTGTGTTCCTTTCCCCTTTCCAGAGCTGCCATCCTCTGCAACTAAAGCAAGTGGACCACCATAGTTCTTTTTCATTTGTAGAACTTGAGGCACTTGACTTTTAAGAGAGCCAAATAAGTCAGCCAGAGTCCACATTTCCAAATCTAAGGTGGCCTTAATGGACATGGTTAGGTGCATCCATTCAACTCCAAGGCTCTTCAAGAACAGAGAGTTGTTGTCCTCTGCCGTTCTCATTACTTCATACCTTTTGCAATTGCTAATTAGGATGTTTAGTCTAGAGTATGTGTCCGACAGGGACTCACCCTTTTTTGCCTTGAAGCTGTGGTATTCATCAATGCAAATTGCTCGATTGTTCTTGAGTGTTTTCTTACCTCCTTCAATCTGTTTTTCTAATTATGCCCAAATATCCATGGACAATTGACAGTGATCGATACATTTGAAGATTTCATGAGGTATTGCCATGATTAACAACCGTTTGCATTTGCTGCTCAAATCAACCAGTATTTTGTCTTCATCGCTCCAGTTAGCAACAGGTCTTGGCTCGTAATGTTCAGCAATTTCARGGGTTGTGCCAGTAGCAGGAACTCTTGGAATTAAGTTCATTGGCACWTAAGGAGGATTGTAAAGAAATTCACATATCCTTGGGTGAATTCCTTCCAAAAAATTTATCATTCGTACCTTCCATTGCGGATACTCCTCACGAATAAGCGTGGGAGGTTTTGATTGAGAACCAGTGCTCATGAATGAAGTATTGGCCAGATTCGCCATTGAAATTAGAAGGAGAAAAACAGAAAAAAGATGAAACTGATTTAATCGAGTGAAACAGGGTAAAATGAAGAAGACTGGTGTTCTATAAAAATGCAGATTAATACCAAAAACAGAATTAATCGAATGAGAATTCAATTCCTGCTTTGATACCAATTGTTAAGACCTGTAAATTCATATTTGGTATTTGATCTCTTACTCTGGATGATCTTTAGGACGATTACAGTGCAGTGGAAACAATGATAAGAACACAATCAGAGTAATTAATCAAGAACACACAGATTGATATGAAGAAGATGAACGCAATAGAATAGCTTCAAAGGTTTTTCAATTGATTGAAAATAAGACGATTACAATACGAAAGCACACTGAATTACAAAGGCCTAAGCTGCTATTAATACTAGATCCTAACGACTTTCTTGACATGACCTAGACGTGTGAAATCATCCATGCCGTCCAAATAAAGTCGATTAAAGACCTAGTCACGTGAGAAGCATGTGCAGCTAACCACCTTTGAAAAACAGCAGAACAGGATCTTCACAGAAGACGAATCCGCAGACCCTTTGTGAGCCAGCTCAGAGGCTCTGCTGTAGAAGACTTGTAGGTTCTTATTGCCAGAGGACCATTTTCCAGAACCTATGTAAGAGACAACAGAGGTTCTGTCATTCTTGACTTGCACGATCAAACAGCTTATGTTGCTGGTCCTCTGTTGTCTTCTGTGGAAGATACCCTTCTGTCAACACTTGCAGAAAACTTTTTCATACTTTTACATTAAGTAAATACTGGAACTAACAATAATGAAGAATAATAAAAGAATCGCATCATGTTTAAGTCCATCGGGCCTCTTGTTTAAAATCTTATGCTTAGAAAAATAATGGTTCCAAAGTATCCATCGGGCCTCTGGTTCCAAAGTGTCCATCGGGCCTCTGGTTCCAAACCATACTTGGAATATATTTCAATAATCATGACCAGAGCTCCTCTGGTCTTTCTACCAGAGCTTCTGGTTAGCCGATCAGAGCCTCTGGTTCCTCGACCAGAGCTTCTGGTTGTACTTATGAAAGCCAACTAGAGCCCCTCTGGTTTGTTTTATATAAATTTCTAAGTATAGAGACTCTTTTGAAATATCATTTTAAAACTATAAATATAGCGTTAAGCTTGTTTCTAAAAGATATAAAGCTTATTTTCAAACTAATAATTTATAAAAGATTTTGCATCATTTTTAAATCAATATCCAAAATCCTCTGGTTCTATTATGAGGGTCAATCAGAGCCCCTCTGGTTCCTTGCAAGGTACAACCAGAACTCCTCTGTTTCCTCATAATCAATGCTTTTACCCAAAGCATTTTTATTCACAACCAACAGTTATGAACTATATTATCTTCAATCCCATAACATCATTACCATCATTTCTACTAAAGACAACATCTTAAAATCCTCAAATCACCAAGAAATGAGAACTTAAATATGTTGTAACTTTAATAGATATCATAATAAGAGTTAGGCCATGCAGACAACGACCAACCTTATATCCTCCCAACAATCCCTTTTTTATGATGTTCCACCCTTATATCCTCCCATTAATTCATATGAAGTAGTTCATCCAAAGAAAGACCTCAGTCATATATGTCAGAGTGAACCTGTTCATAATTCCCAAACCAAATCATGGTTTCAACATAGGTTTATCCTCAAAACCTTCTATTCTCAAGAACAACTTGATCTCCCAAAACAGTTTAAAACTCTGTTTTTCTGTAAAACTCTTTCAAACTATTTTAAAACCCATATACTGTTTAATTCTTYCCAAAACAGTCCCAAAAATAGATTCAAACAGCAACTTCTCAAAGGCTGTTGAAGAACACAACTTTGTTTCATATTTATCCAGAAACAGATTCCAAAACAATAACATCATAAAARCTRYTRAAGACAGTTTATCATCTTAACCTCAAAACCAATACCAAAACTCAACAGTTGATACACAAATATATGAGGAAATTAGTTTCAAAACCACTCACGTTATCAAACAGATTTCTTGATGATAAACACACAGCAAAATCTTTACTCTAACACAGAATCTTCAAGTATTTTTTAAACAACAATTCTTGAAGAACACTTTATCTCTCACACACAGGTTCTTTTCTAAAAAGAATGACAGTGATAAGGATAACTTTATCTAAATTTTTCTTTAAATATCCTCACCTAGGCGGTGGAGGATTTTAATAATATAAAATTGGATATGGCGGTGTGGATTTTATTATTTTAAAAACCTATTTGCTTCATTACTAAGGTACCACTATCTCAATAAAATATTCATATTATCCAAACATGTATGCACTTATTTCATGTATCATGTATTGTTACCACATTCACGCATACCATCATATAATTTATCAAATAATTACGTAAAATTTACCTTGACCCAGGTTATCTGAAACCAGGTTATAACACATAATGTTAAAACTGTTGTTAAAAAGAAATTCGTTTTCAAAGAAAGTTGGTTTGGTAACTATAGCATACCACCAACTAGAGCTAATCTGAAAGGACCCATACTGAAATGGGTACCTAAATCCAACTAATTCAATGTGTAGGTAAACCGGTGTGTGTGGTTCTTAGACTCCGGATGCTCTAAACACATGACTGGTAGGAAAGAGTTATTGTCTAATTTTATTGAATCGTTTGGTTTGGTGGCACGATAAGGTTTGGAAACGATTAATATGCGCCTATCCTTTGATATGGTGACGTAATTTCTGGAAATTTCATGATAAAGAAAGTCTCGTATGTCGAAGAAATTGGTCATAATCTGTTTAGTATAGGTCAATTCTGTGATAAAAATCTGGAAGTTTGTTTTAAAGCTAACCGGTGCCGTGTCCGTACTTCTGATGGTAAGAAACTTCTCACTGGTTCCAGAAAATCTAATCTGTACACAATTGACTTATCAAATCTCCAAGTGGATACTGATGTCTGCTTGATCTCTAAGGCTTCTTTGCAGCAAAATCTGTTGTGGCATCAACGACTTTCACATCTTAATTTCAATAATCTGAACAAGTTGGTTTGTGATAATTTGGTGAAAGGGTTACTTGAGCTTAAATTCAATACGAAATGGGTAAATGAAGAGAGTTTCTCATAAGACCAAGGTGGATTTTTATACTGATCGTCCTCTACATCTTCTACATATGGATATTTGTGGTCCTATGAGAGTTCAAAGTATCAACATGAAGAGATAAGTATTAGTCCTTGTTGACGATTATTCCAGATACACATGGGTTCATTTTCTGAAGTCTAAGATGAAGCTGCAGAGATAATCATTTCACTATTGAAGAGCGTTCAAGTCAATCTCCAGTTATCTGTTCAGAAAATCAGAACAGATAATGGAACAGAATTCAAGAATAAAACTCCGGGTTCATTTCTAGAATCTCATGGTATCACTCGCACATTCTCGGCAGCCCGAACATCACAACAAAATGGTGTTTTTGAGCGGAAAAATAGAACTTTAGTGGAAGCAACTCGTGCACTCCTCACTTTTTCGTAGCTTCCTCTATTTATATGGGTTGAAGTTGTTGATACAATGTGTTTTACCCAAAACCGATCTCTTATACATAAAAGGTTTGGTAAAACACTTTATGAACTCATAAATAAATGAATACCTAATACCAAATTCTTTCGATTTTTGGTTGCAGGTATTTTGTTTTAAACAACAAAGAGGACATATGTAAATTTTCTGCCAAGGCCGATGAAGCTGTTTTTATTGGTTACTCTAAAAATTTTGTTGCTTACAGGGTCTATAATCAAAGAACGAAGTTTGTGAGTGAGAGCGTCAACGTTTCATTTGATGAGATTGTAGATGTGGCTTCTAAACATAACAGTTTAGGACCCGTGTTGATAAATAATACTTCACGGAATGCAAATCTCTCTGAATTATCATCTTATGTTCAAAAAATTTCTGATTTGGATTTGTTATTTGAAACTTTATATGATGACTATTTTGAAAATAAATGTAATTAGTCTAATACTTTTTCTAGGGAAGATCAACATAATCAAACTAAACAACAGTTATTTGGTCCATGTTTTGATGTTCCAGTTACTGTTTCTGAAGAAATTACTAAAGATGTTAATGAAGAAATAGTTATGGAAGATCCAAGTTGTCTAGTTCAGTGTGAAGAGGGCTTGAACAACAATCTGCCCGAGGTTTCACTCATTCAAGAGGGGAACTTTTTACCTCAGTCAAATATTTAGCCAAGTTCAATTCCAAACTTTGAACCTTCACCCGAACCAGTTCTGGACAACTCCCCCAAAACTTACACAGATCAAAATTCTGATCAATCTTCTTACATTCCCCTACCTCATACCATCAAGTGGACCAAATATCATCCGATAATTCAAATTATTGGTGATCCAAACTCATAAGAACTTTACAATTTACCAAATGGACGTCAAAACCGCATTCATGTATAGTCTTCTCAAGGAAGAAGTATATGTTGCTCAACCAGAAGGATTTGTTGATGAGTCAAAAACTAATCATGTTTACATTCTAGACAGAGCCTTGTATGGATTAAACAAGCACCGAGAGCCTGATATGATATTTTATCAGAATTCCTCATAAAATCAGGCTTCTCGAAAGGTAACATTGACACAACCCATTTTATCAAAAAGGAAAAGTCTGACATAATCTTGATACAAATTTATACTGATGATATAATATTTGGATCTACGAATCCTAAATACTGCAAAAACTTTTCTGCCTTGATGGTTTCTAGGTTTAAAATGAGCATGATGGGTGAGATGAACTTGTTTTTAGGGTTACAAGTTAAACAATTATCTTCAATAATTTTTATCCGTCAAACAAAATATATTTCTGATATTCTAAAGAAATTTAATATGAAAAATTGTTCATCTATAAAAACACCTATGGTTCCTGGTTCAAAACTACATGTTGATCTGTCTGGTAAGTTGTAGATCAGAAAACCTATCGAGGTATGATTGGTTCGTTGATGTATTTAACATCTTGTAGACCTGATATTATGTTCTCAACACATCTTTGTGCCAGATATCAGGCGAATCCAAAAGAGTCCCATTTAATTGATGTTAAACGCATTTTTCGATATCTAAAATGGACTGCTAATCTAGGACTTTGGTATCCTAAGGTTACTAATTTTGATCTGACTGCCTAGTCAGATGCAAATTATGCAGGGTGTATATTGGAAACTTTTAAATGTGGATTCTATTGTTGAGGGGGAGTGTTGAATATTTTTCAGTATTTCTGTTCATTTTTCTAGGGGGGTAAAATATCTGTATACGGTGCTAATTGATATATTTTTCTTATAGGTATTGCCAAAAGTCTAATTTTTTGAAAGATATGAATGTTTAGGATAAGTGTTTGTCCGATTAACACTATATCTGGACAAAGCATTGTCCGATAAAGACTCTATCCGGACAAAGTGTTGTCCGGTGAGAGTCATATCCGGACAAAGCTATGTCTGATAAGGGTCTATTCGGACAAAGGTTATCCGGTAAATTCATATCCAGACATGGTTAGATTGGATCTTAAGTTGGTTCTTTGAAAAGCTTATCCGATCAAATGCTTGTCCGGAGTTTAGCCTATCCGGACAAGGCATTATGCATATTGAGTTTGTCCTTTGAGTTTGTCTTTGGGTTGTATCCGGACAAGGCATGTTCAATGATGCTCCAATCCGGACAATACATTGTCCGGATAGGATAATGAAGAGTCGTTTTTTCTTCTCTATAAGGAATCGTCCGATTTCATTTTCACTCTTTAGTGTTCTCTATCGTATTCGCTCAAGGTCATTCTTCATATTCATCATCTTCTCCGGACGATCAATTTGCTTGAAGAACTTCTGTTTCTACTCACTCATTCTTATTTTGATTCTATATCCGTATCTTTGGATTTTAGTATTGGACTTATCAAGGTTTGTGAATCATTTGGACTTAATCTTCCATAATCATATCTTTAATTGATTCTAAACTTAAGCAAATCATAAAACTGGACTTTAAATAACTTCAACTTTTGGACTGTTAAGAATCGGTAAAGAACAATTTCATTTAATCGGATTTTGATTTGGTTTGATTTTGAGGACTATAAGATTGTGTTTTTGACCTAACCGGATATTGTATTATTTTGAATCTTAACCGAAGAGAGTTTGTTTTTATGTGAGTTTTGAGTGTTTTGATTTTGACCGGACTATCGAACCGGGGTTTAGAATCCAATTAACTAGTATCTTCTAGAAGTTGCAAAGTATATTGTCTTTGAGACATGACAATGCCAGCTGCTGATCATGCAATCTCAAGGCCAAGAAAGTATTTAAGCTTTCCTAAGTCTTTCAACTTTATGATGTAGGAAGTTTTTGAGCTTAGATATAACACTTGAGGAGGGACTTGTTATCACTATGTCATCTACATATACTAACAAACCGACAAATGAATCACATTCTCCTTTCGTGAACAAGGAATAGTCAAACTTGGATTGTACAAATCAAAAGAGATAAAGAGTTTTAGAAATTTGGAATACCATTGTCTTGTGTTTTATAGTATAAATCCACTTGGTATGTTTTCCTCTAGGGAGAGACGTGATATAGTCCATGTGTGATTTGCCTCTAAGGCTTTTAATTCTTCAGTCATAGCTGCCTACCATTCAGGAATCTGTTTGGCTTGAGAATAATGTTGTGGTTCTACTGGAGCAGCAGAAATGGCTAACATCATATTGTTTGTGTTGAGTAGAAAAACGATTATAGGATATATACTTCGAAATCGAATATGGACTAGAAATTTTTTATGCCAAGTTGCATTGATAGTTGCTGAGATAAGTGGTTCGTTTTGTTTGTCAAAAACATCTTCGAATAGTTGGAACAACGGTTGGAATGGTCTCATCAGCCATCAGCTGCTGGAGTGGCTACATAAACATCAACAGGTGAAGTTCCTACATCATTAGCCATAGAAGTCGATGCATTATCAGCTGAAAGAATTCTGTCAGTTCCAACTGGAGTATTGTCTGAAGGATCAGACTTCTGTGACTTTGGTAAAACAAGATCTAGGAATGGATCAACCATAGGAATTGAAAACTCGAGCTTCTGAAATGAGAAAATGTCCTCGTCAAAAAACTGCATCTCTTGAAATAATCACCTGTTGGGTGTTTATATCAAGAAAATTTACCCTTTTACTCCGGGAGGATAACCAATGAAAGCACAAATTTGAGCAAGAGGAAGAAACTTTGTTCGATGATTTTACAAGGTGGATACAAATGCCAAACTTCCAAATACCCTGAATGAAGAGTAATCAGGTGTTTGTTTGTACAACAATTAAAAAGGAGTCTTGTTTTGTAAAAACAGGAGTGCGATTGATAAAAAACGCAGCTGTTAGTATACATTCAAAAAACTTGATTGAATCCTTGACTGAAAATATAGGGGAGGAGGCAACGTTTAAGAGGTTTTGATGCTTTCGTTCCACAACCAAATTCTGTTGTGGTGTTTCCACACATGAAAATTGATGAACAACTCCTTTTTCATGGAAAAAAATCATCAAATTGCAATTTTGAAGCATTGTCAGACTTACAGGCACTTATAGTAGTACCAAATTGAGTGGCTATCATGTTGAAAAATCTAGGGACAACACAAATAGCATCCAACTTGCTCTTCATCAAGTACACCCATGTATAACGTGTACAATCATCAAGTGTGAGGAAAAATCAGTTCCCAGAATGAGACGTGATATGATATGGTCCCCATGTATCACAATGTATAAGATCAAACAGAAATTTCGTCAAGTGATTATCAGAAATGAAAGATAATCGTATATCTTTTGCAAGAGGACGTACGCAACATGGGTCTGTCTTATTGTCCCAATTGATTGTGCCAACGTAACATCATTGACGCAAACCACAGACTGCTGCTTGAAGACATATAATCCAGAAACTTTCTCACCCTCGCCAATCATCTTCTTGGTTGATATTTTCTGGAACATAATTGATTCAGGCATAAAAATGAACATAAGACCTGATTCATCCAACAAATCACTTATTGATTGACTAAACTGAATTCTGGTATAAACAGCAATAAAAATTAGTGTAATATCATGGCTACGACTCACTTCACCAGCCATAATAACCGTTATTTGAGTATGATCCGGTAGAGTTACCATAGTCTGTTGAATTGGATGCAACAATGAAAATTGGTCTAATCGTGAACAGATGTGTTGTGATGCTCTTGAATCAACAATCCAATGTAAATTGGAACAAGAAACAGGATTTACATTAGCGGAGAGACTAATACCTTCAACAGTAGTCTCTTTGTCAGAATTCTCAACGGGCTGTGGAGAACAAACTTTCATAAACTGTTGATACTGATCGATGCTAAGATTTTTGACAAAATCTTCAAAAGAGTTCCGAGCAGAATTGTTAGACATAACCATATTAGCAACATTATGGTTTTGAAAGTCACTTTTAGAATGATATCCAGGAGGATATCTGTGTACTTGGTAACATCATTCAACGGTATGCCCAGACATTTTGCAATGCGTACAATAAGGTCTATCTGTAATGGTTTTATTTCTGAAACCGCTACCATTGAGTCCACCGTCATTGAATCCACTACCACTGCCTTTACTGAAATTCTTGGCCCTTGCATATTTACATTTACATTCACATTCTTACTTGCATTCATCTTTACTGCTGCAAATGCCATGTTGTGAGGAGTTCTGATGGCATCAATGATCTTCCTTTGTTGTTCCTCCTGAATAATGAGGGAAAAATACTCGGTTTATAGGAGGTATCGGGTCCATTTAGAGGATCTGGCCTCTAATTTTTTAATAGATGTTGATCCAAACTCTCTCAGTGATTTGATGATAATTTTTTAAGCCAAGCAAAAAATATTTAGTTCGGTTTTATTCAGTTTTAGCGATCATCACTGAGTCTGTTGTTGAACATGTATTATAAACTTTTCTAATGAACAAGTATTCTTCAAGAACCAAAAACTCACACCAAAGAAATCTTCAGCAATGTCGAAGATATAGCTGAAGATAGAGACAAGCAGTTCGTGATCTGAAGTGGTTTCAGTGATAACAAGCATTTCTCAATCAAGTGTGAAGTTTATTCAAGATTCAGCGAACACTAAAGAAACTCTAGAGGTATGTCAGCGCCAGTGATCAAATGAATCCTGCTTTACAAGATTAGTTTTTGTCTTATCCTTCTACACACAGAGGACAACCATATGCCTCTCAAAGTAAAGCACATATATGGAGTCCCTCTATTGCCTCCAAATGTGCTTATTTACTTTGTGAAAGACTGTTGGTCCCTTGAGGGTCTACAAGATAAGTAAAATAGTTTGTAGAAGGGGGGGGGAATGAATACAAACACAACATATCCAAATTTAAAATGTAAATTGATAAAGAAGATCAATACAAATTTACAAGATTGTTTGCGGAAAGATAAGGTAAGAAAACCTAGCTAAACAATCTTTGGCTACACACGAATTCTTAGCAAATGAGAAAAGAAATGTTGTAAAGGGAAGATCCTTTACTTAAGGTTGAAAAAGCTCAAAGTAAGAATTAGGCTTAGAGAGTGAGTTGCGCGCACTCTGCATAGAGAAGAAACACTTCTATTTATACCCAGTGCATTAAATGAACATTTAACGCAATATGGTAGGGTTAGAGTGCGTGTCAAGCCTTAAGAGAAAGGCTTGTCCTTTGCCACAGTGAATAGTACAAAAGTACTATTCATGGGCAGACATCCTTACCTAAAGTTGGTGGATAATAGAGTCGACTAGTCGGCTTCGTACCGTACCAACGTTTATAAGGGTATGGGTTTATCCTTTGTGTGCATAAGGACAAGACAACAACAATCGTGCTTCGCAAGCTTTCTTTAATCGTTGAATGCTGGAATGACCTGAAGGTCTCTTCAGCATTCGTTGAGGCTTGAGCAGTCTTCACACATATGTAGATGGACTTGTAATCACTGAGTACCGCYTCAGATCACGTACTCGCCAGTCTCTAATATTCAGTTTCAGTCTTCGACATTAGCTGAAGGTTCTTTGGTGTGAGTGTTGTCTTCTTGATATATCGCTGTCTCTGATCAAATTACAATACAAGTTCTTCAGCGATCACTGAACAAGCTCAGTGATGATCGATTGAACTGAAAAGACAGAAACATAAATACAACGTATAAATGAAAAGGTATTATCATCAAATCATCGAGAGAGAGGATCAATAATCTCCCCCTATTTGATGATAACAAGGCAACATAAAGAAAGTTGTCTTAACAAATAACAGTAAGAAAAGTTACACATAAAGTACATGTCCTTTTTTACTATTTTGGGTTCTTTTTCTTTGAGTCAGTCTTTACTTGAAAATTTTCCTTAAGTTATATTAAAGAGAAATTTACAAGTGTGGAGACTAAAACTGAAAGCTTATTCACTTACTTATAGATTGTTAGTGAACGTAGAAAGTAACACTAGAACTCATAGACTTGTGTGTCCCTATTACTTTTTCAGGGATCTTTTTTAGTGAAGTACATGAAATACTCATTTTATTATCATTGGTAATATTACAAGTATTACAGTACATGTCTAGTGTTTACAGACTATAAGTATAATCACTGAAAGTAGACATAGTACAAAAAGTTACAAGGAAAAGTGGATTATTGTTACAAAGAGAAACTATTCTAAAACACTTAAATCTATGTAACCAGGTACATCTTCACCAAGGTTTCTTCGACGTAGGAATTCCCTTTGTATCTTTAGATCTACGACTTTTCCAGGCATGCTATCATATATCCAGAGCAAGAGGTAAACCAGATGACCCATTGGACATAGGTGTAGCTCTAACATTCTCTGAAGATGTAAGGGTATGGGTTTTGTCCTTTGTGTGCATAAGGACAAGACAACAACAATCGTGCTAAGCAAGCTTCCTTTGATCGCTGAATGCTGGAATGACCTGAAGGTCTCATCATCATTCGTTGAAGCTAGAGCAGTCTTCACACATATAGAGACAGGCTTGTAATCACTGAATACCGCTTCAAATCACGTACTCGCCCGTCTCTAATCTTCAGTTTCAGTCTTCGACGTTTGCTGAAGGTTCTTTGGTGTGAGTGTTGTCTTTTTGAAGTATTGTTGTCTCTGAAAGATTTACAAAGCAAGTTCTTCAGCGATCACCGAACATACTCAGTGAAGATCGCTGGAACTGAAAATACAGAAACACAAATACAACGTGAAAGCGAAAAGGGATTATCATCAAATCACTGAGAGAGAGGATCAACAATCTCCCCCTATTTGATGATAACAAGATAACATAAAGAAGGTTATGTTATCAAATAATAGTAAGGAAAAAGTTACATATAAAGTACATGTCCCTTTTTACTATTTTGGGATCTTTTTTAGTTTGGTCAGTTTCAGCTTGAGAAGTTTTCTTAAGTTATATCTAAGAAAATTACAAGTATGGAAACTGAAATTGAAAGCTTATTCACTGACTTATAGACTGTCAGTGAATGGGAAAAGTAACATTTGAACTCATAGACTTGTGTCCCTATTACTTTTTTCAGGTATCTTTTTCAGTTAAGTACATGGAATACTCATTTTACTATTCATAGGAAATAATGCAAGTATTACAGTACATGTCCAGAACTTACAGAATATAAGTATAATCACTGAAAGGARATATAGTACATGAAGTTACAAGGAAAAGTGGATTGTTGTTACAAAGAGAATCTTATTCTAGAACACTTAGATCTATGTCATCAGGTACATCTTCACCAAGGTTTCTTCGACATAGGAATTCCATTCGTATCTTCAAATCAGCGACTCTTCCAGGCATGCTATCGTCTATCCAGAGCAAAAGATAAACCAAGTGATCCATTGGACATAGATGTAGCTCTTACATTCTCTGAAATCTGACTTCACGTTCATAGTCAAGGAATATAACTCCTAACTCAGGTTTAGAATGCACAGAGTTGGGTGTATAGGGACCCTTATCTGGCAAGTCAAGATTCAGCATAGAAATATCTGTACTCATATGACCATTCAAGACTTCATCTAAGGAGAACCTTGTTTCATGTTCGTTCCATAGGAATGGTCCATCATTAGGATCAGAGAGCTTTAGTTTCTTCTTCCCAYMTTTYTTCAGAGTTGGCCGGTCAGGGACCTTGACATACCTRGACATCCTTTTGATGAGCTCGTTGATGGTGTCCT
>NC_037539.1:21827498-21828929 GCF_001531365.2 Cynara cardunculus var. scolymus | reverse complement strand
CTTCTGCCATTGAAAGAAGTCTAGCTTGGGCTTGGACATGATTCACCGTTCTCTTGGACTTTTTCTTGGGAAGGACTTTAGCAGCTAGTGACTTTGTCAGCTTTAAGCTGTCTTCAGTCTGCTTCTTTTGAAGCTCTAGCTCTTCTTCAGCCCTTAATGCCTCGAGTCTTTCAGCTTCAGATAGGAAGTCAAACTCACCACCACTAGAGGTACGAAGAGTAATTTTTACTCTAGTCTGGTCGAGCGACTCATTTAGCTGAGACATCTGTTAGTTTGTTGGAGCAAAAGAGCTAGGTTGATCAGATACCCACTCCAGTTGACCGCAGGTTGTTGATGGGATATGAAGTTGATATTCTGAAGTGATCACTACCTGAGAGGTAGAGTCTTCAAACAAGGTTTGTTGAGGGCTTTTGAAAAGTACCTTCAAGTTATCTTCTTCAGCAACCGCCTTGCCTTTTGACTTGGGGTCCTGGTTCCCTGATGGAGTCGATTCACTTTGCCTTTACTCTCCCTGGTATGTAGAGTCCCTGAGAGAAACACCTTTGTTGACGGTTGATGGCTTCTGAAACTTGATGGTAAAGTCATCTTCATCATCATCGTCGTCGTCACCATCTAGATCATCTCCGGTGTTTGGAATGACAGGTTCATCATCGTCTTTATCATCATCTTCTTCATCCTCATCAACATCATCATCATCACCAGCAGCAGTGATGGTATGGACATCATCCCTAGGGATGGCTTCATCAACCTCAGCTAGAGCAGCTTCGGTGGATGTGATTACAGGAGCAGCAACTGCTTTAGCTTCGAGAGCCTCAGCTTCAGCTGCAACTGAAGCTGATACTGGGCCAACAACCTGAGAAGCTGTAGGAGTAGCTTCAGATGATTCACCAGCATTGGACCTCATCTCCCCCTCTCTGGCTAAGACTCGAGAAAATTGGCCAGAGAGTTCGTCCAAGCGCTGACGCTGGAGAACCACGGATTCCTCCAGCCTTTGCAAAGCATTGGCTAGAGTTTTCGTTGCCTCACGCGTCTCATGGAGCTGGGCATGATCATCGGCAGAGAAGGAAGGTACAATCGCTGGAGCTGGTTGACAGACAGCATCCAGGATTTGTTGAAGAAGACCAGTCTGCGGATCAGCTATCGCCTGAGCATCGTCAGCCCTGCTGTAAAGAACAGCAATGGCGTCATTGTTGGCGTGAACAACTTCTTGGAGAGACTGGAGCTGACTCTAAACTACTTGAACATCCACCTGGAGCGCAAGGAAGTTCGCATCAAGATCGCCTTGCCGGGGCATCTCTTTGTGAACTTCGTTGACCCTGGAGAGGATGGTATCAACGGCTGGAAGGAGAAGTTTGACGTCAGATGCCATATCATAGTCATCATCGATCTCTTCATCTCCTCCATCATCTTTCTCTCTTTCTTCCTCTTCCA
>NC_037539.1:21825518-21827398 GCF_001531365.2 Cynara cardunculus var. scolymus | reverse complement strand
CCTTTTATATCCCCGGACCCAGCTATTCCTGCATTGCATAATTTAAAACAGAAAATGAGGGTTAGACCATACGGGTCTAGTGAGTAAATTCCTTCTTTGCAAATGCAGGGTGATGAACACCAAAATATGATAATGAAATTTTGCTTAGAAATATACTGCAACACAGATAAATGATGCAGTTCACAACATCACGCAAAAAGAAGTATATCCAAGAACCTCACTTCTATATAGTATCTCTGATTTGAGATTTAACCCTTCCAATATGAAACAAATGATGTAACCAAAACTTCTTAAATCAATAAGCCAATTCTTTAACAAATATAAACAGAAAAGATTTAAGCAATAATTGCCTGATATGACAAATCATTTTCCTCTTCTCAATAACATCTAGATTATTATTTCTAAATAGGAATAATATCTTTAATTCATCAGATCACAAAGAAATGATGACTCAAAATTATTAAATCCAATTTAGTAATAATAATAAGAGTTATAATAATATCCACATATGACAATGTCACCTATATTCCAAGTACACATCTCCTTGCCACCCTTATTCCTCCATCAAAACAGGGCTACTTATCAGAACAGACATAAGTCACCACGTCTGAAAGTACCCATTCCCAGTTCCAAACCAGAACAGACAAAAGTGTCTGGGGAACTACTATATAAAACAGTGTTTCATACCTAAACAGACTTACGTCACCACGTTTGGTAAAAACAATTTACAAAATCCACTTCCATACCAAAACAGACTTACGTCACCACGCTTGGTAGGAAGGTTTCTCAAAATATAGTTTCGTACCAAAACAGACTTACGTCACCACACTTGGTAGAAACATTTCCCAAAATCCCGTTCCAATACCAAAACAGACTTACGTCACCACACTTGGTAGGAACATATCTTTATTTAAAAGGATATAAAAATACCCATTTTATAATCCACAATTAATCCCAATAATAGACATTTTAAATCATATAAAAAGTTTAAATATAAAACTTATAAAAATTTCAAATAAAAAGATATCCGGATAAGATATCGCTTAAAGTTTATCCGGTTTAACACTTAAAATAATTCTAACATATTTGTCCGGATAACAAATCCGGTCAATACCCCGCATAATGCTTGAACGATTTAAACACTTAGAAACAAAATCATCTTGTCCGGTTTAAAATAATCCGGACAACTCTCCGTCCACCCTTTGTCCGGTTTAAAACAATCCGGACAACACTCCGCTCACGCTTTGTCCGGTTTAGAATAAACCGAACAAACCTTGTCCGGTTTAACATCCGGATAAACACTTAGAGCAAAAAGACTGATTTCTATCCAACTTAAAATAAAATCATATGAAACCAATAATAATCTTTAAGCAAAAGAGTTTTTAGAAACTACACACCTTATGAGAATTCTTAGTTTTGAAGAAGATGATAAAACTTCTTGAATCTCCAGGCAACACACTTCCTCAAAAGCTCTCCAAATTTCAAATGAAATTATCCCTTTACTAAGAACCCAAAACCCCTATTTATACGTACCAAAAATGGCAAGTCGTCTAAACAGTCCCTTTTTCCACCCATATGCATGTACACACCCTCCACACACACACATACACACACACACACACACATATATATATATATATATATTAAACACACACATATATATATATATATACATACATATTATGCATATATCCCTATGCATAAAAAATACACATACTTACATCTTAAATTTACGTAAGCATGTATCCACATATACAATTAATCATATAATCACGTATTTAAATACCTTAGGTGATAACCAGGACCCAGTTATCACAAATATTTGATTATGTTTATCTGCAATTAGTTAAACGAATTCAAGTATGGAGCTTTAATAAGTT
>NC_037539.1:21816628-21824322 GCF_001531365.2 Cynara cardunculus var. scolymus | reverse complement strand
GCACAATCTACTTGTAATCTTGAATTTTAAGTAATATGCATTAATAAATAGTACCTTACGCATAAAAAGTGGTTTTTAAAAGTTTTTGTCAAATGCTTTATAATATAGTATAGATAGTTTATGCTTAATAATGTGTTAATTGTCAAATAATACTATAACTAAACTATGATTTTCGTCCATCTGGTTTGGTATTTATGATGATTTTCGTCTTTGTAGATTAAAAACTGCTTTTTTCATTCTTGTTATTTGCATTTCATTTTGCTTTTCGTCCTTCATCCTAATAGAATTAAAAAAACCGTTAGATTGGGGGTGATATGATCTTTTTACCTTTTATATTATATTGTATTATATATTATTATTAAGAGTCTAAATGACGTGAGACGTGGTGTGACGACGAGGTCAAGCCTCAAGCCTTACGAGTTACAGCCAGACCATGATGTTTTTCAAGAAGTGCCCTAAGGCGACAATATATATCTATACACCTAATAAATAAGTAACTTTTGGGCCACATGGTATCTTCCTGTGCGACGGTTACTGATTTTTCCCACCTAAACATGTATATGGACACAATTTTCTCTTACGGTTCAAATAGGTCTACCTAAGTACATATGTCCCTTCGGGCGGTTAATTTCACGTATTTGTGGTATAACCACGTTCGCATAGTAATTGGCGGTTCAGTGTTCAAAACTCTGGAGTCCTCCTTTCAAGAAGAGACCCATCCAACGATTTCGCCTCCTGACTTAGAAGTAGCTACCTAAACTAATCTTCTCCTAGAGTAAGTAGAAATCTCTGACATGCTCTTCTCGTATGAATCAACTTTGGCTATGTGAAGTTATAACTCTGTCGAACATATTCTAGATTTTGCCTCCAGACTTAGAAGAAGAGGACTAAGTGTTGATCCCCTCTCTCTCTCAGTGATTTGATGATAATCCCTTTTATTTTATTCGAAGTATTTTTGTTTCTGTCTTTTCAGTTCCAGCGATCTCCACTGAGTCTGTTCAGTAATCGCTGAAGAACTTGTATTGTAAATCCAATCAGCGACAACGATACTTCAAGAAGACAACACTTACACCAAAGAACCTTCAACAAATATCGAAGACTGAAACTGAAGATTAGATACTGGCGGTATTCAATGATTACAAGCCTGTCTACATATGTGTGACGACTGCCCAAGCCTCATCGAATGCTGAAGAGACCTTCAGGTTATTCCAACATTCAGCGATCAAATGAAGCTTGCTAAGCGTGATTGTTGTTGTCTTGTCCTCATACACACAAAGGACAAACCCATACCCTTTCTACACGTTAGTACAGTACGGAGCCGACTAATTGACTCTATTACCCACCAACTTTGTGATAGGATGTCTGCTCATGAATAGTTTTTTGTACTATTCACTGTAGCAAAAGACAAGCCTTCCCCTTAAGGCTTGACACGTGTTCTAACCCTACCATATTGCATTAAATGTGCATTTAATGCAATAGGTATAAATAGATGTGTTCTATCTCCATGCAGAGATATACTCTTAACCTAAACCTTACTCTGAGCTCTCTCACGCTTAAGTAAAAGAACACATCTAAGAACTAATACGCTCATCTTCAAGAACAAGTTAGAATCTCTTTTATTGCATTCTAAACAAGTTCATTCCCAGAAAGAACTTACTTTCTTCTATTTCTTTAAACAACAAATCTTTTCTTATTTGCTAAGATTTAGTGTGTAAACTTAAGATTGTTTAGATAGATTTTCTTACCTTATCTTTCTGCAAACAGTCTTGTAAAATCTGTATTGATCTTCTCTTATCAATATATATTTTAAATTTGAACATATTGTGTTTGTATTCATCCCCCCTCTTCTACAAACTGTTATACACATCTTGTAGACCCTAACGGGACCAACAAGTGGTATCAAAGCAATGTTCTATCTTTTCTAGTTGTTTAGTTGTTTTTCTGCATTACTTTATCTTCTTGTATAGATAATATTACTGCTTTTAAATGGCTTTGCAAAACACAAACACACATGTTCAAGACAATGGCTCTCTTACCAAACCTCCCCGATTCATTTGAGACAACTTTAGTTTGTGGAAGAATCGGATGTCCCTCTTTCTGGAAGGTGTGGATCCTAAAATTCCACATGATATAGAAAATGGACCATATGTACCATTTGCTATTTCACCGACTGTTCCTGCAACAGCTTCGATTGCCGCGATTCCTGAATGGCAGATTCCAAAGCTCCCTCATTAGTGGAGTGATGAAGACAAGAAGAAAATACCTATAGACACTCGCGCTAGGTTTATAATAGCTATGTCTCTTCCTGACGAGGTTTATCACTCAGTGATGAAACTCAGGACTTCTAAAACCATGTGGGACACTCTTTGTGTTCAATATGAAGGAACCTCTCAGGTTCAAGAATCAAGGAAGATTAATTTAGTAAGACAGTATGAAAGCTTTCTCTATGGAAAGACTAAGACACTGTCTGAAGTACATCAACATTTTAATTGTCTTCTTATTGATCTTAGGACTGTAGGCAGGGAATATTCCAACTCTGAAACTTTAACTAAGTTTCTGGAATGTTTTCCTGAATCTTGGGACACCTTTTCCATGTGTCTTAAGATGTCCAGTGACATGTCTTCTCTTTTTCTCTCTACTCTCTACGAGATTCTGCTTAATCATGAGCAATCTCGTCAAAGATTCTAGAGAAATGAAGAGCTCTCTGTTAGCTTTGATCTCTGAAAATGCTTCAGCTGAAACCCCTTCTTCTTCTTCTTCTTCTTCTTCTTCTTCTTCTTCTTCTTCTTCTTCTTCTTCTTCTTCTTCTTCTTCTTCTTTCACTTCTTCTCTTCCTCCTTTGTAATTACAGAGTTAGAGTCTACTAACTTTGAGGATTTACCAGAATCTAATCTTGTAGATTTTGATGAATCCCTGACACTTTTGACTAAATCTTTTAGGAGATTCGCCAGCAAGAGCAACTACTGCAGATCTCCTTTGCTGACCATTAAGGAAAAGCCAAAGTCTGAAAAGATAGACAAGGCTTCAGCAATCTGCTACAATTATCACCGCACTGGACATTTTGCAGGTGAATGCAGATCGAAGAAAGCTGCGACGCCATCTTCCAAAAACCCCATCCTCTTTTAGATCCAAGGATGACAAATACCTGAAACTGAAGGAGAAGTATAAGAAGATGAAGAATCACTAGCAAAAGGCCAAAGAACTTATCGCTGAAGAGCATGATTGGGCTGATTCATTTGATGAATTATCATCTGATGAGGAAGATACAACCTATCTTTGCTTGATGGCTAAGGATGTCAAAGAAGAAGCTTCAGAGACATCTACTTCAACCGAACCATCAACCTCTTCTACTGCTCAGGTATGTATCCTGAATGAGCCCTCTTCCTCTTCTAGCCTATCCGCTTTAGACACGTTGACGGTAGATCTTTACGATGCCCTTAATGGAAAATCAAAAGCAAAAATGCTTAATCTTGATCTTCAAGAACAGTTGAAGATTTGCCATTCTAAGATCAAGGAGCTGACCAAGGTTGAAGAAAAGCTAACAGATCAGGTCATTGTAAACCAAGCCATCACTGTTGAACGCGAAAAGGTTATTGTTGAGCGTGAGCGAGCAATCATTGAACTTAAGGCTGAGAAGGTTACCATTAAAGGGTGGTGTAAAGCCTCTATCAAAGCCTCTGAGATCATCAACGCTCAGATCCCAGCCAAGATAACGACTGGTCTAGGATTCTCCTATGATCAGGAAGAACGTGTAACTAACAGGTCCATGCTTAAGTTTGGTACCTTCATCTCTTCCATTCCTGACACTTCTTCCTCTCAGTCTTCTTTTACTGAGAGTCATCTTGATGGAACTCCTTCGAGTTCAGGTTGCAAAGACAAAGGTAAATCCATCGTCACAGCACCTCTTCCTAAGAAGTCTAACAAGTCCAATAGATCAAGGTCTATTCCTTCAGCTTGTAAAGCTTCTTCTTCAGGGACTAGGAAATCTGAATCCACTCAGAAATCCAAGTCTCAGCTCAAGGTGAATGCTTCACCTAAGGACTCCAAAGCCTCAAAGGTTCCTCCGAGAACTAATGAGAAAGGAATCCTTGGAGCTGGTCCCTCTTCTAATCTGGTACTTCCTGGCCCTAAAGCTACCTTCAATTATAGGAAGTGTAAACACTGTGGTGAAAATACACATATTGCCAGCAAGTGTTCTTCTGCCGCCAAGGCTGGTTCACCAGTTAAGGGCAAGAAAGTAGCCAAGGCTGAGAAATCAACCAAGGAGATATCCTCCACTTAGGCTACAAAAGCAACCAAAGTGAAGCAAACAACTGGAGCCTCTTCCTCAGGCTCAGTGAAGACAACACCTGTTGTTAAGTCTTCAGCATCAGACGTTGTAATTCCAACCACTAAAGCCTCTTCATCAGGCTCAGTGAAGACTTCTACTGACTCTATCTTACTAGTGTCAGAAGTTGTTCCTCTCTCCATTCAAACCTCTTCAGGTTTAGTGATGCCATCTGCTGACGCTGGTTCCTCAGCACCAGTGGATGATGCCTCTAACAGTGCTGGACCCCAATAGTTGGGTACCAATAGCATTTTTAAAATATTCCCTTGTGTAGGATGTCAAAGGCATATGGTATCTCGATATTGGATGCTTAAGGCATATGACTGGAGACAAATCTCTACTAATTCATTACAAGGAAGAAAGAGGACCTTCCGTGACCTTTGGAGGAAACGAAAAAAAGATATACCAGAGGTTTTGGTATATTAACCAATGGTGCAACCACGTTCAAGCGAGTTGCATATGTTGAAGGACTGAAGCACAACCTCCTGAGCATCAGTCAATTGTGTGACAAAGACTACATAGTAAAATTCTCGAAGAATTCATGTTGCATCTTTGACAAAGATGATAAGGTTGCCTTGACCGGTTCTCTCTTAGAGAATGTATATATCATAAATATGAATTCTACAACCACTAAGAATAATTGTTTCTTCTCCAAAGCCTTATCAGACATCAACTGGCTGTGGCACAAACGGCTCTTTCATCTCAACTTCAAGACACTCAGTGAGTTGTCAAGAAATGATCTTGTCACTAGTCTTTCTCAACACTTTTTTGCAAAGGAATCTCTTTTCTTAGCATGTGAAAAAGAAAAACACACAAGAGCTAGCTTTAAATCAAAGCAAATCTCTTCAGTGACTGCGCCTCTTCAGCTGCTGCACATGGATCTCTTTGGTCCAGTCAACGTGCAATCCATTGCTGGAAAGAAGTTTACACTCGTCATAGTTGATGAGTATTCCAGGTACACTTGGGTCTTCTTCCTCGGATCCAAAGATGAAACACCAGAAGATATCATTTCGTTCATCAAGAAAATAGAAGTACTTAACAACATCAAGGTACGATTATTAGAAGTGACCATGGTACTGAATTCAAAAACAGTACTATGGATACCTTCTTTGAGAACAAGGAAATTTCTCACAACTTTTCTTCAGTGAGAACTCCTCAGCAAAATGGGGTCACTGAAAGGAGAAATCGAACAATCATAGAGGCTACTCGATCAATGCTCAGCGAATCCGATCTCCCTACTCAATTCTGGGCTGAAGCTGTCAACACCGCTTGTTTCACTCAAAATTGGTCGCTGATCGTAAAGAGGTTCAAGAAGACAGCTTATTAACTTTTTCATGGAAGAAAGCCTTCTATAAGCTTTCTACATATTTTTGGTTGTACTTGTTACATTCTCAACAATCGCGACCAACTTGGAAAGTTCGATCTCAAAGCTGATGAAGAAATCTTTCTTGGATATTCTTCAGTATCCAAAGCCTTCAGAGTATTCAACAAACAAAGACAGACGATAGAAGAAACTATCCATGTCACCTTTGACGAACCTCAATCAGCTAATTCAAAACCCATCTTAAATGATGATGATGAATCAGAAACCTGGATGTTTTCTCACTATGGACAACCTGAAGATTCCTATAGTGCTCCTCTCAACACTGGAACCCCTGAAGCTGAAGATGATCCACTTATCATGCCAGTTACAACTAGTCACTCCAACGCATCTTCTTCAAAGATCGCTGCCGGGCCCATTAGCTGTATTCCTCCTTCTACTTCAAACACTGATTAGTTAGTGATGAAATGCCTTCAGTATCTGAACCTGTTTCAGTCGCTGAATCTGAGGCTCCTTTAGCAATAGTTCCTATTGCTGAAGACAATGCAGCTGAAGCCTCATCTTCTGTTCCTGGACTTACTTATTCAAATGATATTCCTTTACCGGCTCAGCGATGGACTAAAGACCATCCAATTCATCAAATTCTTGGGGATCCAGATGCAGGGATCAAGACTCGTCGCAGTCTAAGTAATATATGTCTCTTTGTCAACTTTCTTTCTTTAGTTGAACCCAAGAAAATCAATGATGTTATCACTGACCCTAGTTGGGTCCTTGCTATGCAAGAGGAGCTCATTGAATTTGATAGGAATTCTATGGCAACAAGTTGGATGAGGAAGGTGTGGTAACTCGCAACAAGGCTCGACTYGTTGCTCAGGGTTATAGACAAGAAGAAGGGATCGATTATGATGAAACCTTCGCACCAGTGGCTAGACTCGAAGATATTCGACTCTTTCTAGCCTTTGCTGCCCATAGAGACTTCAAAGTCTTTCAAATGGATGTAAAGAGCGCTTTCCTAAATGGAAAACTTCAAGAGGAAGTTTATGTTGAACAACCTCCAGGTTTTCTTGACCCTAAGTATCCAAACCATGTTTATCGTTTGGATAAGGCTCTTTATGGGTTAAAACAGGCTCCTCGTGCCTGGTATGATACCCTTTCCTCATTTCTCATCTTTGAGAAAATTATTCGTGGAAATATTGACCAGACCTTATTTCTTAGGAAAGTTAAGGGTCACATCATTCTAGTCCAAATTTATGTCGATGATATTATATTTGGTTCCACTAATCCCTCTTTGTGTTTTCGGTTCGCTGATCACATGAAGAGAGAATATCAGCTGAGCATGATAGGAGAACTAACCTTCTTTGTCATGAATATTCAGGGTTTAGGACCTTTTCATAGGAGGGTGCAAAACCTGAATGGTCTGAAATCCAACCTACCGGAACCCGAAGCAATCCGAATTCCGAAACCCAAAATTTGAGGTTTGATTTCCATATTCGAAATCCAATCATATTTTTCCACTCTAACTGTAACACCCCCAAATACCACATTTGCATATAACACATATTTCATTTCATAGAAATATAGTTTACATCATAAGGTCCCACTAGTACAAGGATTACTATATGTACAAAATCTACATATAAAAATTTCCAAGAACAAATCCTGTACTATTACATGTAATGTAACATGTATCTTCAAAAGCAGACAACAAATTAGGAAAATAATCACATTTTCCCTTTCCCTTTAATATTCTAGGACCCCGCTATTCCTGCATTGCATAATTTAAAACAGAAAATGAGGGTTAAACCAGATGGGTCTAGTGAGTAAATCCCTTCTTTGCAAATGCAGGGTGATGAACACCAAAATAATGTAATTCTGCTTAGAAACTTCTGCAATACAAATAAATGATACAGTTCACCAATATCATGCAAAATAGAGTACACCCAAGAACCTCAGTTCTATAAAATATCTCTAATTAGAGATCCAACATTCCCAATATGAAACAAATATTGTAACCAAAACTTCTTGAATTAATAGACCATTCCTTAA
>NC_037539.1:21814149-21816051 GCF_001531365.2 Cynara cardunculus var. scolymus | reverse complement strand
CATTTCCCAAAAATCCCGTTCCGAACCAAAACAGACTTACGTCACCACGCTTGGTAGGAACATATCTTTTTATTTAGAAAGATATAAAATACCCATTTTATAATTCATAATTAAACCCAATAATAGATATTTTAAACTATATAACAAGTCTAAAATATAAAACTCATGAAAAAATCCAAATAAAAAGTTATCCGGATATAAAGTCCGGACAACACTTGTCCCTTTTGTCCGATTTACTAATCCGGACAACTCATCGCCCAAGAGTTATCCGATTAAACACTTGAAATTATTCCAACACTCTTGCCCGGATAACAAATCCGGACAATACATCGTCTAAAGCTTTACCGATTTAACACTTAGAGATATTCCAATTTCTATCCGGATAAGAGTCCGAACAATACATCGCCCAAAACTTGACCGGTTTAAAACTAAACCGCTTAATGCTTGGTCGGTTTAAGGCTTAATCGCCCAATCCTTGTCCGATTTAAACTTAATCCGGTCAGCCTTTGTCTGGATAAAACCCTTAAACAAATACATGATTTCTTACATACATACACATATAAACTTATGCATGCATCTCATGCATACACACTCCACATATATATTTTATACACACACATATATATATATGTGTATATATATATATCTCTACATATTATGCATATATCCCTATGCATAAAAATACACATACTCACATATTAAATTTACGTAAATATGTATCCACATAAACAGTTAATTCAAATAACAAATACCTAGGGTAATGATCAGAACCCGGTTATCACATTATCCACTCCTTCAAAAGAATTCCGTCCCGGAATTCCTTAAATTAAAGAGCCATGGATAATTTGTTCTCATCTTTTATTCCAGTTCCCAAGTTGCCTCTGGTCCTTTGTGAAACTTCCACTGTACTTTAACCAGACTGATTTCTTTGTTTCTCAACACCCTGATCTTTTGGTCAATTACTGCTTCTGGTATTTCTACAAAGTTCAGTTTACTGTCCAGCTTGACCTCGGATCCAACTGAAAGGAAAAGAATTTTACAATACCACGCTAATCAAAGAGATGAAATCAGACGAAACTATTTGATTAAAGGACTATGTCAACCACGTGGTCATGACTTTCCAAGAAGAATAATTGGGAACAAGGCAAGACGTTTTAACTCGGCTTGGTTTGATAAATACGGTAATTGGTTGGAGTATAGTATAAAAGTAGATAAAGCTTTTTGCTTATGTTGTTACTTATTTAGAGATCAATGCAGTGGACAAGGTGGGAGTGATGCTTTTTTAACCGAAGGCTTTAGTAGTTTGAATAAAACCGAGAGATTGACTACTCATGTGGGCCACATTAATAGTTCCCACAATAGAGCTGTTAAGAAGTGTGAGGACCTAATGAGACAAGGTCAATCAATTGTCGCCGCCTTACATAAACAAAGTGATATTCAAAAGAATGAATATCGTATCCGGTTAAATGCTTCTGTTGATGCTGCTAGATTTTTGTTGAATGGTGCATTACCTTTTTGTGGTCATGATGAGTCCGAAACGTCTCTTCATAAGGGAAATTCTTGGAATTAATAAAATTAATCCGGGATCAAAATGAGGCTGTTGGTAAGGTTATATTAGAAAATGCTCCTGGGAATAATCTAATGGTGGCGCCAAGTATTCAAAAAGATATCGTTCACTGCTTTGCACAAGAGGTACTCAACATATTTTCCAGGAGATTGGTGATGATGTGTTTTCCTTATTAGTTGACGAGTCGAGTGACATATCTAAAAAGGAACAAATGGCTGTGGTTTTGCGATATGTTACACATGGGATTGTTAAGGAGAGATTTATTGGTCTTGTACATGTAAAGGACACAAATGCTTTATCTCTTAAATCTGCGATTGAATTCTTATTTGTTGAAC
>NC_037539.1:21811261-21812413 GCF_001531365.2 Cynara cardunculus var. scolymus | reverse complement strand
TATTGACCAGACTTGTTATATGGACAAAGATGATTTTGATTCTAAGTGATAAATCGATCAAGCCTTATGCGGGGTATTGACCGGACTTGTTATCCGGACAAAGTTATTGAGAATTATTTCCATGTGTAAATCGGACAAAGTTCATTCTGTGTGTTGTCCGGATAGTTGACCGGATTTGAAGTCCGGCTAAGTCAAGATAGACCAGATTTGATGTAATGGTGTGTTTTCGATAAGAAATGTTATTTTATCATAAAAAGGAAGTTTTAAAAGAAATGATTTTGTATTGATAATAATTTCAATGGTTGCGGTTTATTTGAAATTATTCTGTGAAAATATTTTGATGAGGACATAAGGGTGGCATAACAAGGAGAGGAGTACCATGGGATAAGGGTGGCATATCAAGGAGAGGTGTACCATGGGATAAGGGTGGCATATTAAGGAGAGGTGTACATTTGGATATAAGGGTGACATTTGCATGTGTGTTGAATGATATAACTCTTTCTATTATATCCTTTAAGACTACCGTGTTYTGGAATATTTATTTCTTTGTGATTTAAAGATTTAAGATCAAGGTTCTTATTGGAAATCATAGACTAGATGTTATTGACGAGAAAACATCAGGTTTGACCTGAAACTTTATAAACCTTGTTTTGACTAAAAAGGTTTAAAAGTGGCATTATGTGAAACCTGTTTGATTCAGAGGTATGAGATTTGTATAAGTGAAAGCTTTGCTTGTAATATGGAAGAAGTCTGGTATTGAGTTCTTATTTGTTCATATATTTGTTATATATATATGAATAATTGTTTTCCATAAAGGTTTTTGGTGATTTTCACCCTGCAATAACATAAATAGGGTATCTCACTAGACCTTTCGGTCTAACCCTCATTTTGTGATTTTAATTATGTGTTGCAGGAGATACGGGCAGTAAGGGAAAGGGGAAGATTTAATATTTTCCAATATGCATTTCTGCTTGAAGATCTGTTTTGATGTACAGTTTTGATTGATTAGTACAAGTGATGTATTAGAATTTTTGGATCTTGTATTTGATCATGTTAGATTCTTGTACTAAGGGACCTGAATGGAATAATATGTATTTCTTTTGTATGAAATATGTGTTACATGCAATGTGTGGGTTGGGGCGTTACAGAATG
>NC_037539.1:21803952-21811161 GCF_001531365.2 Cynara cardunculus var. scolymus | reverse complement strand
ACAGAGGTTCTGTCACACTTCACTTGTACGATAGAACATCTTCTGTAGTTGGTCCTCTGTGGTCTTCTGTGGTTGAACCTCTTCTGTCAACACTTGCAGTATTTACTTTTTCCATACTCTTACATTAAGTGAAATGAGAGCTAACAATAACCCAAAATGAATCATTAGCAAATTCCAAAGGCGAGGACCTAGAACACAACCCCAAGTCATCGCCTAAACAAAATCTTGAAAACGGGATATAGTGAAACGCTACCTAAGTCGCGGGAATATCCGCGAGACTCATTGTATCCCTACGTAAGACCTGCTTGAGCTTTATAGCTCCAAATCTCAAATCCCAACCAAAAACACCTTCTAGATACAAGATTACTCTAAAGATCAACCATAAAATCATTCCTCACTAATAATAACTCCATTTAACATTTAAATCCATGAATCATCATAACAATTAATAGGTTTAAACACATGCATGGAGTTTTTGAATCAAGTTTGACTCTTAAACGACTATGGAGAGTTAATTCAAAACAAACTCTCAAATGGGAAATAAACAAAGGAGTTTCTACTCTAAAACTCATATCTCCGTAGGAAGATAATCTAACACAATATAGATCCCTAATTTCCCCAAATTAACTTCAAATTAGGAAAAGAAACTCAAAGAGATATGGTGTACTTACCATAGATTTAGCCCTAGCTTCTTGACCTTCTCCAATCCTTCTCTTTGCTCCTTCTCCACCTCTCTCTCAATCTCACAATTGCACCACAACACACAAAATTAGTTGATCCACCAATGGAAAGAAATAAAGACTCATCCCTTTTAACTTCAAGTTTCACTTCCAACCCCCACAATCAAGTTCATGCTCCAACTTCACCCTCCGAACTTCATTTTCCCATACACAACATGCAGTAGCACTACAAAACAGAGGGGATTTTTAGACGGAAATTTCCGTCAAAAAATAATATTTTCGACGGAAACTATCATCGATGAAATAGTGGTAAAAAATGTGTGTTTTTGAGCGATTTTTGATGGAATTTTTGACAAAATAAATCCATCAAAAAACCCATGAGGATTCTAAACGATTTTCGACAACACCTTCGAGGGATATCTTCGAACAATTTTCGAGGGATTGCTGCATTCGATTGATTTTTTAAGTAAGTTTTGCATGGGATTTTTGACGGATTGGTTTTCATTATATTTTCAACTGAAATTTCGCAAGGGATTTTCGACAGAACTTGACTTCCTTATCCGTCAAAAATCTGCCAAAAATTTCAAGTATTTTAGAAAAAAATATATTAAAAATACGTGTTTTCTTAATATGTGTTTTCTTGTATAGATTGTAAAGTATATCTACCCAAACACAACTACAAAAGATCATAATATAAATTTTCCCAATCATAACTACAAAAAATCGTAATATAAAACTACGAATAGAGTGATTTAAAATTTTCCACATGGAACTACAAATAGAGTAGTGCAAATCTAGCTAAAATCAAAAGGGAGAAGGGGAAAGGGAGGGAAGGGAGAAGGGGAAAGGGAGGGGAGGAGGGAGGGGAAGAGGGAGGGGATGGTGTAAAGCCGATTGAAGCATCGCTGAATCTAACGACTTGCTCTATCATTTGTCTTAGTTGTGCTGCGTCTTGCTGTACCTAGGGGAGAGGGAGGGGATTATGTAAAGCTGATTGGAGTACTAGTGAATCTGACGGCATGCTCCATCATTTTGTCTCATTTGTGCTGCAATGTGTTGTTGTACCAGTTGCTCTATTTGTTGCTCACACCTTTGCTCAAACGTCCGTTGCTGCTCCTCAATCTGCTGATCTCTCTTTTTAATCTCCTCATTTAGACATCGTACCTTCAGTTGTTCAATATAAACAATTAGTATTAATTAAATGTAATGTAAGTTTGTAAAAGACTAAATATATCAACATCTATATACATCTCATCAGAAGTCCCCTGATCAGAGGATCCTATGGTACTAGTGCTACAAATGGGTATCGGTCATCACGTATTGTGGATCGTCATGCACACAAAACCTGTAGATCCTCTCCTTTTTCACTCCTCCAGCAACCTATGTCTACAGATCAATGTCCCCTAACTATGGTTGAGAAGCCACTTCCCCTAAATGTGGCTGAGAAGCTACGTTCTCCTCTTACGTTTGGATGACCAGATGATTATACTGGGACTACAATTGTAAAACATGATAAGAATAAAAATCAGCAGTGTAACGACTATAAATTGAACTTATCCACAATAACTCAAGCCTAACTTTTGCACTATAATTGTCAAACTAAACTATGTTAAAGACTTTATAGCCATGCTATGATTCGTTAAGGTCCATTATGACTCAATTATGCCTAATATGACCCGTTAAGGTCCAACAAGACCCATTCAGGATCGTTATGAGTCAATTATACCTAATATGATCCATTAAGGTCTAACAAGACCTGTTAAGGTACATTATGACTAAGTCAGGCCTAATATGATCCATTGAGGTACATCATGACTCACTTAGGTCTAATATCACCCATTAATGTATGACAAGACCCGTGAAAGTACATTATGACTCACTTAGGCGTAATATTCAACAAACTTAATGTTTGCCCAATAATTGGCAACCTACTCTAGATTAAATTAACAAAACATTTGCCTAACAGTGTTTGAGTCTCCTTGGGAGTAATCCAATCCCCGCTTCTGGTCGACCCTTTTTTTGCATGAGTAACTTTAAAGAACTCCACCGTAGGGACTTGATGCTTTTCTTTATTTTCATACAACAAAAAATAGGTGGTTAGTTGATAAGGAATTACATAATTAAATTTGAAATATTATATATACTGTTATGTGTCTATGTTGCGCAATGCTAATAGAGCCACCATCATTAGATATAGAACCATTGTATTGGGTGTTTCTATTGCGCTGGCCAGATGAGGATTGGTCTTTCCAAATAGGTAAGTCCCAATACCTGTCAATGAATATAACATAAATGAGTTAGTAATTAATTTACATAATATGAAAGTAAAGCAACATGCATATAATGTTGTAAGTAAATGATATTCATTTTACCTCTACCATCTGTATTTAGTGCTCCTCCCGGATCCATGAAGGACCATATGCCCTCAACACACCAATGTTTGTACCATAAAATGGGGGTATCCCCTTTTTTTCTGCCTTCTCTGCCTCCTTTTGTGCCATAGCACGACATTTGAAAACCGCTTCTTTATGATGTTCTCTAAGCTGCTCGGATTGCCCCATTGATGGTAGGGTCCCATTTATATTAGGTCTAGAAATATGTCATTGAAATGCATTAGTTTCAGCAACACAACAGATGTTTGATAAAAGAATATATAAACAAAAATAAGTAAAAACCAATAAAGCGACCCCACATCGCATCCTTGCCCTGAGCAGGAAATTTATTCCAAGTCGTCCATGGACCATTGAACATGTTTTTCAATGTCCCGATAATGTTGTTTCCAACCGAAACATCCTCAAACCTACAATAAGACCTATGTAATACAACAAATATTAATATCAATTATTTAAATAAAATTATATTAAACTTATAACAATATTAAATACTCATTATTTTTGGGAACCAAAATGATAACTCTCCTCTTCAAAGATGATCAGGAATCTCTGGCCCCAGATTGCCTCATCACCCACTAACATCAGATGCATCAGACTCTATGACCATATCGTCTAGAGTTGCAGCATCTAGAGTCAGAATAGCCTCTACAATATCATCGAAAGGAGCAGAACCGCCCGAAGACTGGGTTCCGGAACCATAGAAACCTAGAGAAGAGTCAGAACTCCCTCATGAATGAAGAGAACTAGAAGAACCATGTCTACCTCTAATCATATCATGCTACAAAAACGATTAATTAAGAACATTTTCTTTCAACATAATAGACATAAACAACCATCAAATAAACATATTACTAAGATAAAAGAAGGTTCATGATCATCACTTTTCAACATGATAAATATAAACCCCCATCAAACATACATAACTAAACTACCAACTATTCATGCTCATATTGGTCGGATAAACAAGGTTTATTATCATCCTCATTTGAATCAATTTCGTCTTGTTGATCCTAAATATCCCAATAACACTAATAATTAAGTTAAGAATAACCTAATTATGTAGTTTGGATGAATAAAATGACGAACACTCAAGAACAAAATATGAATATTCAAAGAATATACTTGAGTACCGAAAGATTCACTTTATTCCAAATGATTATGAAAAGAGTTAACCGATTACAATAGGCCTAACACCTATTTATACTAGTAAGCTAATCAAGAAGATAACTATCTAGAGAGAATATCTAGAAAATCTTCTAGGAAAGATAAAGCTTATCTAGACATGGATAATAAATAAAACAAGATGAAACTTTGTAGAATCCATCTGTCGATTCGTCATCTCCAGTTGTCGATTCGTCATCTCCAGTTGTTTTTCATGGGGCGTTATTCAACTTTATCTTGATATCTTCATCGTATGCCTCTGGTTGAACTATTGTAGAAAACTCCAAGTGTTGGTAAACCAGAGGGGTTATGAAGATGCTCGATCCATCGCATCTCTGGTTGATTCATCGACCCTCTGGTTGTATAGAACACTAGTCATTTTGCCTGGCAGTCTTCCATCGGTCTTCTGGTCCTTCATCACTTGTTGTTTTTCATTACTTTTACACATAAGAATTATGGGATCTAACAATCTCCCCCTAAGTAATGAAAGAATAAACATAAGCTAATCTATGAACATTCAATGCATAATTGAAAGACAGAGGCTAAGCTAAAGAAAAACATCCTTTGCCAAAAAAATTTCATTGGACTATGATGGATGAATTCTTACATGTGATGGAACAAAAAGATATTACAATACAAAAAAAATACTTCATTCATGATCTTCTTGTGTTATCTCCCATAAGCGCATCAACAGTCCTCTGAATCGAATGACTGTTGAGATCTCATGAATAAGTTGTTGTCCCTCTCCCATCGGTACATGAGGTCTGCCCAATCTGTCTCTGATGACCTTCTGAAACCATTCAAGTGTTATGGTCGAGTACTTTAAGGCTTCAGTCAGTCGAAAGAATTTCTTCACACCAAACTCGTTCTTAAACACCAATCCGAGCTCTGGTTGAGTTAAGACTGAGGCAGATTTCTTCTCCTGCAGTCCTAGAAAGTCTTCATCTGGAGGAGTGCATGATAGTCTATCGATGCCTAGATTAAGAGAAATTTGAAAATTGATCTTTGCTCTGTGCTTCACCAAGGTCTCTATCGCTTGAACAATTGCTCGGTTTGCCATCCCAAATCTGATTCCTTGATCGTGTCGCTGAGCTGTATGTGCATATAGATCAATCAAGTCCCATGGATTAAGATTGATCAAGTTATTATCATTGAAGATGCTGACATGACCATGGGCTCGTTCCACGGTGTACTCGATGTATTTGATGGCTCTGTTAGTGAAGGTCCTCATTTTGATGTCCAGAACCGTCTTGATTCCTTCATTTGAGAAGACGGCCTGTGGTGGATTGGTCGTCTGTCTTACAAACCTGTGGCGCAAGAGGTTCATCGACTCTAGTGATAGCATGGGAGGATTGAGTACCAAACTTTCACCGTGATCGTGATACAAGCACTGATGGATATTCTCCATCATCACTGGTTCCCTTGGTGGCATCTCTGGACATCTCCTCAGCGTCTTTAAATTTGCAATGATCTCATCGGCTACGCCTTGAGGAGGATGCCTTGATGAGGAGGGAATATCCGCTGGCACCTGTGATGGTTGGGTGATGGATTGTGTTTGGGTTAAGGGTTGAGGTGATGGAATGGGATCTGGTTGCATTGGTTCTGGTTGGGTTGGCTCAGTTTGGGATATTTCTGGTTCAATGGGCTCTGGTTGGGTTGTTTCTGGTTCAATGGTTGGTGGTTGTTGAGGTAAGGTAGGTTAGGTGATAATGGGTTCTTGTTGTATGGGTAGGGTGATGAACGGTTCTGTGTGACGAGGGGTTGGTGATGGAGTTAAGGGTAGGTTAGTTTCTGGTTGAGGTGTAGATGGGTTTTCATCGGATGAAGAACTCACCTCAATTGGTGAGAACTCATTGGTTTGGGTTATGGTTTCTTGGGTGCTAGCTATGGGAACATATACATTGTGTACATCTTAATAGGGCTGAGCCTCTGGTTCCCTAGCTTGGATTCCTTAGGATGTGGAGGTTGGTTGGTTTTGAGATGGTGGTGGTGGTGGTGCAGCGGACTCCATCGGTTGTTGAGCAACCAGGTTCTCCCCGTCATGAGGACCTAGACCATGATCATCTTGGTCAGGATCCTCATGCCTTGGCCTCTTCAGCGGGCGGCTCGATGAGCAAGATGCTCTGCTCCTCTTCTTCTTGCTTTCCCTGAAGGTCTTAAGATACGCCCTCAGGGCCTTCTGTCTTCGACTCTCCTCCATCGAGTGAAGGAGGGAGTTAGTGCAAGCCTGTTGTTCTTGAAGGCTCTTGAAGAGAGCCATCGCTGGTTGTGTAGCTCTATGTACGAACTTTGCACTTATCTTGTTGAATGATAAGATAAGTGCCTTTGACAAAGCCCTCATATCGACTCTGGTTGCAAACTCTGTGGAGGTGGATGTCGATGCGGGATGAGGGATTGAGGTTGAGGTGGATGTAGGTGGTGGGATGGTGATTGAGGCTAGCATATTCCTCACCTCTGCAGCAAAGAAGGTAAAAGCTTCATCAAACGATGGAGTGTTGATCCCAGATCTCTCAATAACACTAATAATCTAGTTATGAATAACCAAATTGTAGTGATTTTACAAAGAAAGTTATGAAGACTCAAGATTAAAATAAGAACATTCAAAAACAAACTTGAGCTTCAAAGGTTTTACTTTATAAATAATGAAACTTAAAACAAAGAGTAAAAACCTTTCTCACGTACGCACATATKCTTACTTTTTACAATAGACCTAGTCGTCTATTTATACTAGATGGCAAATGCTAAGATAACTATCTATTGCTACTTTCTAGCAAATAGTCTAGCTAACAGATAAGGTTTATCTTTTACTTAGATAATCATTATTATCAAAATAAACTATAATTCCAGCTGTTGATTCGTCATCTCCAGCTGTCATTATCTATGTAGTGATTTCATCCTTATCTTCAAGTCTTCATTGCACGCTTGGATGAATACTTAGAAAATCTTGTAAGTGTTAGTCTGTCCATCGTATCAAT
>NC_037539.1:21801914-21803676 GCF_001531365.2 Cynara cardunculus var. scolymus | reverse complement strand
CATTGGTCTTCTGGTTCTTCATCACTTGTTTGTTTTTCATTACTTTTTACATTTTGCATTGTGGGGTTTAACAATCTCCCCCTAAGTAATGAAATAACAAAGTCTAATCTATATGCATATGAAGAACAGACACCAATCTAGAAGAACAAACATCAATTTCCATGTTTACAAATTTTCTTTTCATTGATGTTGTGATTATGGGGTGGTTGGTTATGGTTGCGTTGGTGTAGCGGATGGAGATCTATATGCAGCCGCTGCGTCTGTCTCCCCCTCACGAGGTCCAAGACCTTGATCATCGGGGTCTTGGTCATCGTGGTGTTGTCGTTTGCTTGGACGGCTGCTCGAGCATGAGGCGCGAAACTGTATCAACAAAGGCCTGGAACTCAGCCTTGGTGACCAGATCGGCTAAGGGGGTAACCCCTACAGCAACGGATGCTGCAGGTTGTGCCTCTGTTCCTGAGGTGCCTTCTTGGCCTTGTGTGAAGGTAGGCCACGAAGGACTTCCATCATGTCCTTGATAGCCTTCGAGAGAAGAACTATCTCGTGATGTTTGGACATCCTCTTCCTCTTCTTCAGCTTTAGAGGCTGAGTAAGTGAATCGGATGTGTGTACCCTTTGGTAGATCAAATACCAAGGATATTGGTGCACGAAATGAAGATCGCTCTGAACGATCTATTGGTTCAACATCAAAAGCAACGAATGCGTTTGTGTGTGAGAGAGGTTGTGACGAGCCCTGAGGTGAATGGGCTCTTATCTCTTCATCACCTATCTGTTGAGAGAGGGGTGATGGGGTATGAGATTGCTCGTCTTGTTCATCTCCAGAGGCTCGAAGGATGGCCTCTGGATGGCTAGCTTGGGTTTGGATTGGACTGGGTCGTCCTGTTTCAATATCCCTTTGGCTTTGATCGCCAGGGATAGTGGATGTGGGTGCCCTTTGGGTAGTAGGTAGGGAAATATGTTGGTGAGGGCCGGGGGAAGCACGATGGTTGTGCTCCCTCGCTTGGAGGGGGGGACTGCTCTAAGTGCTCTGGGGTAGTTGCCCTTGGTTCTTGGGACAACATGGAGCGTTCATAGGCTTGCGTATCTCACTTGTCGATGGAATGACAATGAGCATAGCCCTTGACAACGGTCTGTTGATGCTGTATCCTTCCTTCAAAAGGGTTGGGCGGTGTCCTTGCATTTTGTAGACCGGGGTGTATGTCTCTGTTGCGTGGATTTGTGGAAGACGTTTAAAAAATGGAATTTAAAATCTCATCTAATTGTAAGATTAATACTAATTACGAAGTTTTGGTCTTCTAAAAACTGATGTTGTAGTTTTTAGTCACAAAAGCTGCAATTTTGTGTAATCTTTTAAAAATTGTTTTCACTGTAGATGAGATTTAAGTGAAAATTGTATTTTCATGGAACCAGAGGAGCTCTGGTTAGGCATGATATCTTGAGTGAGGAACCAGAGTTCTGGTTGGGCATGATATATTGAGTGAGGAACCAGAGGAGTTCTGGTTGGGCATGATATCTTGAGTGAGGAACCAGAGGAGTTCTGGTTGGGCATGATATCTTGAGTGAGGAACCAGAGGAGTTCTGGTTGAAATGTCGATGAATACAAGTAGTGATGTAGGATTGACGAGGCTTTGGTTAACAAGCCAAAGGCTTTGGTGAAGTATGTCAATCCATTTTATAAAACCAGAGGAGGTATGGTATTATATTCATATGTAGCATTTTATGGGACCAGAGGCTCTGGATAGTAGAACCAGAGGCTCTGGAT
>NC_037539.1:21794869-21801814 GCF_001531365.2 Cynara cardunculus var. scolymus | reverse complement strand
TTTGAAATTGGTGTAATCGTTGAGACATTGTGCTCTACGATTTTTCTTTGTCTTTGCTCTTCCTTCCAGTTGACTAGCCAATTCATCCCATAGTTCTTTTGCAGTGGAGCATGTATCAAGGGATTGAAAGATTTCATTGGGCAGGGCCATTATTATAAGTCTCTTGGCTTTTCTGTCGCTCTCGACTTTTTCTTTGTCATCATCGTCCCAATTTCTTTCCTCTTTCATCATGTAGTAAGCTGGAATTTCAGCCGTGGTACTTGTTGCTGGAACTCTTGGAACAAGAGTATGGAACCCCATTAGATTACTCTCTAAAATAGTCCTTGAAGAGAGAAGAGATGTTCCAACGTATAATGAGAATAAATGTTCTAAGTCTAGCAGATGTAAGACTCTATCAGACCCCCTTCAACGGATGCTAGACCTCCTAGATGGTAGATCTTGGCTCATACCATAATAGAATATATGCAATCCCAGTAGACAACTCTCTAAAAAGAGATGGTTCAAGTCTAGCTAATGTGGGACTTTAATACGCCATCTCCAACAAAGGCTAAATGGAAAATGATGTCCCATATAGTAGACCTTAGCTCTGATACCATGTTAAAATATATGGAACCCATTAGATTACTCTCCAAAATAGTTTTTTTAAGAGAGAGGGTATGTTCCAACAAATATCGAGTACAAATGGTCTAACAATCTACATTCCATGAGAAGTTCTAGAATATATGTTAGATTGAGCCAAACTATTGTTTTAGAAATTTCCTTACCACTGAAGGAATTACGGGAAGCCAAAGAGAGTATTTAAATTCTGCATCAATATAAGAACAGATTAGTAAATTTCTAGTTCTGGTTCTTTTTCTCTAGAAAATCTTACAAGTCCCAGAAATAAATAAGTCTGTTACCATCTGCACTCAAGAAAATGAATATCACTAAGAAAACCCAAATCCAAGGGCTGCAAAAAGTAAACAAATAACGGCCGATTGTTACCCCTAAAATGAAAATGAAGCACAAATGGAAAAAATCACGGGGCGATTTTGGACCCTAAAACATTTTTATGTCAAACTTGAACTTGCAGCTTTAAGGGCCATTTACCAACACGAACCTGGTAAGAGAGTCACCACCCCTCACTTATAGGATAAGATTCTCCATTTGCAAAATGGCATAGTAAGATGGTAAAAACCATCATTTATGATGGGGTAAGTGTCTCTTACTAGTTAAGAGGCAATAAATGTCATTACAAAAAAGTTGAGTTTATAAGACACATAAAGTGTCCTAATAGAGGGTCGTATAGAACTTCATTTTAGAGGACCAATAAAAAAAAACATCGTACCTTAAGTGTTACTGTTACAGCCCAATTTGAGATGGGCGATCTCTAGAGAGTGAGAGGAAGAAGATGAGATTGGAAACTTTTTACTTAACTTCCAAAAGAAACCATACAAACATTTTAATACAACTCTTAAGCATGATCATCCCTCATGACCATGATCCTCTTTTTTATCCTAAACATCCTCTCACCCAACTGTCCACCACACTGTCTCAACTTACTTGACATAATAAAACCCAAACATTTAGAAAAAGAGAAAATAAAAGACTAAGCCGCTTTGGTCCTGCAATCGTGTGTCTTTGATGCGGACTTGGAATTATTTAAAGATGAGGTTAACAAACCTAGGATATTGCACGTATATTCTAGAAGGGCTAAAAGGGTAAATAACAAAAGTGGCTGAAGGTTGTTAGAAAAGAGAGAATAAAAGAGGAAGGGGGTTTCTTTTTCATTCATTATGTTATTTGCTTTCGATTATCTTGGGCTCCAATCTTGTAGATTGTGAGAGAGGAATTATCCCTGGAGTTTTATTGTAATTTTCAATTTCCGATTTAAATTAAATCATTCCCTTCCTCTCAATGTGTTCTTATTTCATTCCATAGCTGCATTAAAAATTCGATTATTCATCACTGGTCCGACCTGCCTTTGACCTGCCGTTTTCTTTCATTCATTGTTGATGGAAACCCGCTCTGTAGAATCACGATTAGAGCAACATAATGAGCAACTCCAACAACTTTAGGCTAAGGTTACTGAGATTAAACTGGCTCTGCAATCACTGGAGGTGGATAGGGTGGAGTCTTCCGAGTTCCACCAACTGATGTTGGGGTGGATGAAACAACAGGGCAAGCAACACGATAATTGTTGGTGGCATGGGTTCAAGCAATCATCACTCCGGTATTTTCTTCGAGTCCAGTGGCGACGGTAACAGAGCTGGTGGGGGCGCTTTTCCTCCTTTCAATGACTCGGATGGGGTACCTTGGGCCGTGAAGAAGGTTAAGTTACCAAAACTCTGTGGGTTTGATCCTCAGGAGTGGATTCAAAAGGCTAATTTGTTCTTTGACATCAATGGTACTCATGTCCATCTTCATCTCCGACTGACCCAACTGAGTATGACAGGAGTCGCACAACATTGGTTTATCATCGTTAAACAAGTTCATGAGGGTATCACTTGAGATCAATTTCAAGTAGAATTACTTCAATGATTAAGTGGATTAAAAATCCAAAATCTCTATGAACAACTCGCAACTATCAAATAATCTGACTCCATTTATGATTATATTGATGATTTCGAATACTTACTTTCCTTGGTTCCCAAGTTACCAGAATCGCAATCGTTGGGGTATTTTGTAGCTGGATTGCAAGATGAGGTCAAACAGTGGGTTCAATTGCACCGCCCCCAATCGCGCCAGGATGCTATGTACTTGGCGAAGGATGTGGAAGAGATGTTGCGTCCATCATTTGGTACTTTATCTCAATCTCTTATCTAGTACCATTTGGGCTCCGATTTTAGCCCAAGTGATCCACGACCTTTGCCTGTGGGCCGTATAGAGGCTAAAAGCCCATTACACAAGAGTATGGATCGTTTCTAGTTGTTTAAATCTTATCCAAGTCCCTACTCTTCAACGTCTCCGACCTCCCAGGGTTGAAACAATAATCAGAGGGATAGAGGGTTTTGTTCCCTTACACGAACAAAATGGGAAGAACGACGCAAAAAAGGATTATGTTTTCGTTGTTGGCAACAGTATGGCCCGACTCACAAATGTCCAGAAGAGAAACTTCGGGTGTTACTATTGGCAGAAGAAGAGGATGGACTAGATGTGGGTGATGTTTGTTATATGGAGTCTCGAAGTGAACAGGGTCTTTCAAATGTGGAGCAAGTTCCCACCGGAATGTGTGTGGCTTTGGAGTTTTTGGGTATTTTCGCAGAGACTACACCAGGCGGCAAGATGATGAAATTAGATGGGACGATTAAGGACATTCTCGTCTCCATCTTAGTAGATAGTGGAGCAACTTATAACTTCATATCTTGTCAACTGGTAACATCCTTAGCTTTACCATCTAATAACTATTCAGGAATTAACATTCGTTTGGGTGATGGTTGTACTATTGTTGTTGATCAACAATGTCTTAATCTACAACTAATGGCGGGACAGTATGAGTTTATTGTGAATGCTCTAGTTTTTGATGTTGGGAAATTGGATGTGGTGTTGGGGATGGCTTGGCTTCAAACATTGGGAGAACTAAAATTCACAATTGGAAGAAATCTTGGATGAAATTTAATTTTCATAGGGTCTCAGTTTCGGTGCAATGAAAGAGAGTCTCTCAAGGTTCCTTTGATTCCTTACAACAGTGGCTGCTTATCTCGGAGGCCTTGGATGCTACCATCCCTTCGTTGCCATTGGTTGATACTAGGTTTGGAGATGATTTAACCACTACTCAAGGGCAGGTTTTACAATTGTTGTTCAATCAATTTGTAGTTGTTTTTCAGGCCCCTTCGGGTCTCCCTCCAGCAAGGGTTCATGATCATATTATTACCCTCAACAATTCTCATGGCCCTGTTTATGTTCGACCGTATAGATACCCACACATACAGAAAACAGAGATTGAAAAACAGGTTCAAGAACTACTTTCCTTGGGAAGGATTCGTTCAAGTAAGAGCGCTTTCTCAAGTTCGGTGATTTTGGTTAAAAAAAAGATCAAACGTGGTGAATGTGTATTGATTATAGGGCCCTTAATAAGGCTACCATGGCAAATAAGTTTCCAATTCCCATGGTGGAAGAGCTCATTGATGAATTGCATGGAGCTCAATTTTTTTCCAAACTTGATTTTAAATCTGGTTACAATCAGATACATATGCATCCTAACAACATTGAAATGATGGTGTTTCGTACTCACAACGGACATTACGAGTATCTCGTGATGCCTTTTGGCCTCACGAATGCCCCCGCTACTTTTCAAGCCGTTATGAACGACATTTTTCGTCCTTGGTTGCAGAAAATGGTGGTGGTCTTTTTCGATGACATTTTGATTTTTACTTCTACTTGGGAAAAGCATTTAGTTGATTTGGAAGTGGCCTTACGCGTTTTGGAACAAAATCAGTTTGTGGTTAATAGAAAAAAAATGTTTTTTTGGTCAACAATCGGTAGAATACTTGGGGCATATTATCAAGCGTGCGGGGGTTGCCATGGAGCCTAAGAAAATTGAGGCGGTGTTAGCTTGGCCAGTTCCTAAACAAAATAAAGGCTTACGTGGATTTTTGGGTCTTAAGGGTTATTACCGGGAATTCATTCGACACTATGGAAGTACTGCAAAGCCACTCACTGATTTGACAAAAAAAGATGCTTTCACATGGCATGAAGGAGTGCAAGAAGCTTTTGATAGATTGAAAAGGCTATGGTGACTGCTCCTTTATTGGCTCTTCCAGTTTTTACTCTTCCTTTTGTGGTAGAGTGTGATGCATCAGGTAGGGGTATTGGAGCAGTATTAATGCAACAACAAAAGTCAATTGCATATTTCAGCAAGGCATTAAGTGACCGGAATTTGGCCAAATCAGCGTATGAAAGGGAGATTATGGCGCTGGTTCTAGCAGTCCAACAGTGGCGTTCCTACTTATTGGGAACCACATTTGTGTTTTATACTGATAAAAAAAGTTTGAAGTTTTTACTACAACAATGGATTACTAGCCCTGATCAACAGAATTGGGTGGCAAATCTGTTGGGTTACAACTTTCAAATTTGTTATAAACCAGGGAGAGAAAATCAAGCAGTGGACGCTTTGTCTTGTAGGGCTGAAGATGGTGATTTACGGATGATCCTTTCATCACCTTTGTGGTTACATGGAGCAGATTTACTTGAAGAGCATAAGGCCGATTTGGAAATACAAAAACTGATGCGGGAATGTTCATCTCAGTCGGATACTCATCTGGGCTATTTAGTTCATAATGGAGTTCTAAGTTATAAGGATCGATTAGTTATTCCGAGAAATTCTAAATTCGTTCCTTCTCTACTAAAGGAATTTCAACAATCCGAACCTGGCGGTCACTATGGGTATTATCGCACTTACAGGCGTCTAGCAAGTAATTTATATTGGCCTGGGATGATTGATCGCGTTAAGCAGCTTGTGGATGCCTGTGATGTTTGTCAACGATGTAAGGCCAACTCTATTGCTCCTGGAGGGCTGTTGTGTGATAACCGGATCCTGGTTATTACCCAAGGTAATAAATATGTGATTATTTGATTAAATGATGACGTGATAACATGATAAACTGATACATGCTGGTATGTGAATTTGTGCATTAATTGGATAAAGATATATATATATATATATGCATGTTATGTGCATGGATGTATGTATGTGTGTGCATGTGTGGAATTATGCATATGCATGAGGTGGAAAAAGGGGGAAGAGGCGGTTTAGCCGACTTCCTGTTTTTGGAAACTATAAAAAGGGGCTTAGCCTCTTCATTTGCTTCTTCTTGCTCTTTTGAGAAAGTTGTGCTATTTAAAAAGAAAAGAGTTGGCCGGATTACAAGTGTCGGATTTCAAAAGGGTTGATTTCAAGTATTTGGTTTCAAAAGCTTATTAAAGTGAGTGGTTTCTAAACTTTTGCATAATATTTATACTGGTTTTTAGTTGAATGTTGTTTATTATTTCGATTGAAACCATACCTTATGTTTAAAGTTTTATCCGGACAAAGAGTGACCGGATAAGTGTTAAACCGGACAAAGCTTGTCCGGATCGTTCTTAAATCGAACAAGCCTTGATCGGTGTACTGTTCAGATATTATTAAATCGGTCAAGGGTTGTGTGAAGTGTTGTTCGRACTTGTATYCRGACAAGTTGTTGAAATTATTCTAAGTCTTAAATCGATCAAGCTTTGATTGAGGTGTTGACCGGACTTGTATCCGGATAAAGTTGAAATATATTTTAAGTGTTAAATTGGGCAAAACTTTGGATAAGGTATTGACCGAATTTGTTATCCGGACAAACTTGGAATTATTTCTATATATTAAACCGGACAAAGTCTATACGATTTGTTAACTGGATTGTTGACCGGAGATGAAATCCGGTTAAGTTATGGTTGACCGGATTTGAGATGTACCTTGTGTTTTGATAAAAATTGTTATTTTATTATAAAATGAAGTTTTGATATAAATGATCTTGGACAGATAATAATTCCAATGGCTGCGGTCTATTTGGAATTATTTTTAAAAAAATGTTTTGATGAAGAAATAAGGGTGGCATATCAAGGAAAGGTGTACCATGGGATAAGGGTGGCATATCAAGGAGAGGTGTACATTTGATATAAGGGTGGCACTTGTATGTATGTGGTATTATATAACTCTTTCTATTATATCCTTTAAGACTACCATGGTCTGGAATCTTTATTTCTTTGTGATTTAAAGATTTAGGATCAAGGTTCTTATTTGGAAATAATAGTCTGGATGTTATTGAGGAGAAATGAACATATTTGACCTGAAACTTTGTTTAAAACTCGTTTGATGAGAAAAGGTTTAAAAAGTGGCATTGTATGGAACCCGATTGGTTCAAAGGTATGAAATTTGAATAGCTAAGTGATTAGCTTGAAAAGTGGAAAATGATCTGGTATTAAGTTTTATGTGTTCATATA
>NC_037539.1:21792847-21794238 GCF_001531365.2 Cynara cardunculus var. scolymus | reverse complement strand
TTAATCCTCCAATTAGCATGTCTGGAAATAGAGGTCGGGGGAGACCAAGGGGACGAAGTAGAGGAAGAAGTCAGTCTCAAGGAAGAGGACGGACTGAAATTCAATATGAACAAGAAGAATCTCACTCTGGAAATGTTAAAGAAAGATCCGTGCCACACCCAAAATATATAACTAGAGATATGTTGGCAGAGGAAATGGGAAAATTGCAGGAAACTCTGACATCTATCATGGGAATACCGGCTAGGATAGAAACAGAAAGAGTGGAAGTTCATCCATTTATTCCAGTTACTCATAATAAAGAAGGGGATATTAAGATGTTCTTAGCATGTAAACCATCAACCTTCTCTGGGGAGAGAGATCCAGTGAAAGAAATGTGCTGGATCAAGGAGATGGAATCTGTGTTCAACACCATTCGGTGCCCGGAAACAGATAAAGTGCGATTTGCTGTTTCGGTATTGAAGTCAAATGCTTTGTTTTGGTGGGAAGTTGAATCGTCTACCAGAACGGATGTTTTACAGACTCTGTCATGGGTAGAATTCGTGGATAGATTTAAAAATCAGTTCTGTCCTAAAATGGCCATGGGACAAGTGGAGGAAGATTTCCTGAAATTAGAGCAAGGAAATCAAACTGTTCGAGAGTATACTGAAAGATTTATTGAATACTCTCGTTTTGCCGAACACTATGTTTCAACTGAATCCAGGAAGATAGAAAGGTTTATTTGAGGTCTGAAACCCTCAATTAGGGAATTCGTTATTGCTATGAACCCCAATACCTTCCATTAACAGTAGAGGCAGCTGAGGTGACTGAAAAAAATAAGAATAGACAATCAGAAGGAAAGGTTGTTGAGAAAAGAAAATGGGAGGGGCCTTCATCTTTTCGGCGGCCGAAAACTGTTAGATATGATAACCGATCTGAGTAGAAGATCAGTGAAAAAGTCTGCTCACAATGCCGACARGTTCATCAGGGTGAATGCAAGATGGACCCAAGGAAATGTTACAAATGCGGCGAAGCGGGTCATCTGTCTAGAAACTGCCCAACTAACAGAAGGTGTTTTAATTGTAATTCTCCAGATCATATTCGACCAAATTGTCCCTTGTTAAGAACTCCACAGTTAACAATGGGAAGTAATGCGTCGGGTACACGTGGAAGACCTACTGTGAATAGAGGAGGGCAAGGTGGGGCACGTGGACGATCCTTCCAAATGACTAAAAACGAGGCAGAAACGTCGCCGGATGTAGTAACAGGTACATTTCTTCTGAATTCAATACGTGCTAAGGTGTTATTTGACTYTGGTGCAAACTTTTCGTTTGTATCACCATTGTTTGCTCAAACTGCATGTCTGAATTCTGTGCTGCTTAATGATAAATTAGTAGTTGATACTGCTAATAATC
>NC_037539.1:21789869-21791222 GCF_001531365.2 Cynara cardunculus var. scolymus | reverse complement strand
TTTGAGCAGGAAGGAAAGGAGTGGAACCATTAAAACTGTTGCCATGAGAATGAATTTGATCCCTGATATTCTTAAAAAAATTCAAAAGTGCCAACAAGAAGCTGTGAAAGAAGAATTTGTTAAAACATAAAAGTTGGGTAAAGTAATCTCAACCTTGGAACAAAATGATGAAGGACTAATGTGCTTTCAAGGACGAATTTGGGTGCCATATTTTGGAAATATCCGAAGTATGATATTAAATGAAAGTCATAAATCCCTATACTCTATCCATCGAGACACCAATAAGATGTATTGAGATTTAAAACCTTTTTATTGGTGGCCAGGATTGAAAAGAGATATAGCTCGATATGTGGAACAGTGTCTGACATGTTTACAGGTCAAGCTTGAACATCAGAAACCTTATGGAAGCCTTCAATCTTTGGAAATACCTGTATGGAAATGGGATCACATCACCATGGATTTTGTTATGAAATTACCACGAACTCCAAAGGGGTATGATGCGATTTGGGTAATTGTGGATCGTTTATCTAAATTTGTACATTTTCTACCAATAAGAGAGAAATACTCTTTAGAAAAGCTAGCGCATATTTACATCAAAGAAATTGTTACCAGACACGGTGTTCCCTTGTCTATTATCTCTGATCAAAGTTTTGGGAAGGATTACAGAAAGCTCTGGGGTCTGAAATTCGATTAAGTACAACCTATCATCCACAGACTGATGGGCAGAGTGAAAGAACTATTTAGACTCTCAAAGATATATTGAGAAGTTGTATTATTGATTTCGGGGGATCATGGGAAGATCATTTGCCATTGATAGAGTTTGCATATAACAATAGTTATCATTCCAGTATCCAAGCGACACCATATGAAGTGTTGTATGGACGTAAATGTCAAACGCCGTTGTGTTGGAATGAAGTGGGTGAAAAACAGCTAACAGATCCTGAAATTGTTCAAGAAACTTCTGAAAAGATTGAACAAATCTGCGAAAGAATTAAAACAGCACAAGATCGCAAGAAAAGTTATGCAGATAATCGTCGAAAGTCAATTGAATTTGATATCGATGATTTTGTAATGTTAAAAGTTTCGCCATGGAAGGGTGTTATTAGATTTGGAAAGAAAGGAAAGCTCAGTCCGAGGTATGTAGGGCCGTTCAGAATATGTAAACGAATTGGACCAGTAGTATATCAGTTAGAGCTGCCAGAAGAGATGAATCGGATTCACAACACTTTTCATGTATTTGAATCTACGGAAATGTTTGGCTGATCCGAATCTAGCTATACCATTGCCAGAGATTCAATTAGACAGTAAGTTGAATTTTGTGGAAACACCAGAAGCCGTAATTGACAGAAAAAT
>NC_037539.1:21765694-21789769 GCF_001531365.2 Cynara cardunculus var. scolymus | reverse complement strand
AAAAGCTAAGTGTGTCTAATATCCTCCCTCAAGCGAAACGGTGGCGGACCAATACAGAGCTTTTCTCGAAAGAACTCAAACTGATGACGAGGTAAACTCTTTGTGAAAATGTCGGCCACTTGAAGCTTGGTCGGAACGAACTTGGTGTGAAGTTTACCGGACGACACAAGTTCACGAATAAAATGATAGTCAAGATCAATGTGCTTAGCACGTTTGTGAAAAATGGGATTTTGGGTGAGAAACAGAGCACTTTGATTATCGCATAACAATGTTGGACGATCCGGTGGCAGTGCATGAAGTTCTCGCAACAAATGAGTGATCCAAATGATTTCCGCTGCGGTGTTGGCCATTGCTCGATATTCAGATTCACAGCTGGAGCGAGAGACAGTTGGTTGTTTCTTGGCACTCCAGGATACAAGATTGCCCCCGAGGAATATCGAGTAACCATAAGTGGAACGACGGGTCTCGAGGCAACGAGCCCAATCAGCATCAGAGTAGCCTACAAGAGTGGTATATGTCGGTTTGGAAAAGGAGGGTCCGTAAGAAATCGTACCCTTGACATATCGTAGAAGCCGCTTAACTGCTTGATAATGCGGAATAGTAGGGGCTGAAGGAATTGGCTAACCTGGTTGACCGCATACGAAATATCCGGACGAGTTATCGTCAAATACTGAAGAGCACCAACAAGTGACCGATAACGCGAGGGATCTGAGTAAGCATCACCACTGGTAACAAAGGTCGTGTTAGAGGCAATAGGAGTAGTAGTTGGTTTAGCATCGAGAAGACCGGCCGAGCAAGAATGTCATGGGCGTACTTGGTCTGACTGAGAAATAGACCATGGGTGGTGTAAATAGCTTCAATCCCAAGAAAATAATTTAGACGGCCGAGGTCTTTGATCGCGAATTCGTTGTGCAAGCGAGTGATGATGGAACGAATAACCGTGTCATCATTGCCGGTCAAAATTAAATCGTCAACATAGACCAATAAATATAGCACACACGAGTCACGTTTGAACACAAATAGAGACGGATCTGCCCGACTGCAAACAAACCCGGTACTAACCAAAAAGGTGCTTAGACGATGAAACCAAGCCCGTGGGGCCTGTTTAAGACCATAAAGAGCTTTATGTAGGTGACACACATGACCGGGAAAACGAGGATCAGAAAATCCCGGCGGTTGCTCCATGTAAACGGGATCATTCAGGGTGCCATGAAGAAAGGCGATATTGACGTCGAGCTGGTGAAGAGACCAACCATTTGTGATAGCCAAAGACAAAACAACACGAACCGTGGATGCCTTCACCACAGGACTAAAAGTATGTGAGTAATCAACACCCGGAAGTTGACTAAAACCTTGGGCAACTAGACGAGCTTTATGACGATCGATAGTACCATCGGAATGATACTTAGTTCGAAACACCCACTTACAACCGACCACATTGCGATCCATGGGTCTAGGAACCAACGACCAAGTATGATTGTTTCGTAGGGCATGCATTTCAGCGTTCATGGCATTCACCCAGTGAGATTGCGAAGCGGCAGAAGAAAAAGTGGTCGGGTCATGCTGAGCAAATAAGGCACTATATACACCATGTTTAGTAGTGTAAGCAAGATCCACTCGGTGCTTCGGTTTAAAGATGCCGGCCTTGGCCCGTGTAATCATGGAATGACCAACAGGAGGTACAGGTGAAGGAGTGGCAGCCGGCGAATCTGGTTTGGTTTCATCAAACAAAACAGCAGGAGGCGGACTATCTGGTGAGACAGATGATTGAGCATCGATGGGCGACTGAGCTTGACCAGGCGAGTGGGCCTGATCCGGCGACTGGGCCTGTTCCAGCGACTGGGCCTCGGCGACAGGAACTGGATCATCGCAGAGCCCACARCCAAYGGATGGAGCAGTMGGAGGYGGGCTTGGAGCAGGAGCCGATGGCAAACTAGAARACGGTGCATCGTCTAAAAAAGCAACTAGACGAAGGTCATGAATAGAAGCCCGAGTTGAAGTGCCGCTAAACGGAAAGAAGAGCTCATCAAACTTGGCATGCCGGGTAATGAAAACTCGARAGGAGCCRGGCTCAAGACATTCATATCCTTTGTATKGGGCAYAATAAYCAAGAAATATGCAAGGAAGGCTTCGTGGCGACAATTTGTGCTCCGCATAGTCCCTTAAGTAAGGGTAGACTTGGCATCCAAATGGGCGAAAATGATCATAAGAAGGAGCCCGAAGAAACAATATCTCGAACGRCGATTTATTATTTAATACCCGAGTGGGAAGCCGGTTGATGATATGAACAGCTGAGCGAAAAGCATGGACCCAATAAGAAGATGGAACATGCCCATTGAATAACATGGCTAGACCGGTTTCTACAATATGACGGTGCTTTCGCTCCACCCTACCATTTTGTTGCGGAGTGTACGGACATGAAATACGATGAAAAGTACCATYGTCATCAAGCAAGCGCCGTACATGGTGATTCAAAAACTCTGTGCCCCCATCACTTTGGAAGATTTTAATTTTAGATGAAAATTGTGTTTGAACAAACTTAAGGAAAGCCCCAAAAACCACATGAAAACCGGACTTGGTTTTGAGTGGATAAAACCACATAAAACGAGAAAAATCATCTACAAAAACAGCATAATAACGATAACCATCAACCGAAGTAATCGGGGATGGCCCCCATAAATCACAATGAATCAAGTCCAACACATGTAAAGCACGTTTTTCATTAGATTCAAAAGGCAATCGATGCGCCTTAGCAAGTTGACAAGGTGAACAAACAACAGGTGACGGTAATAAAGACGTCACCGAAAGGTGACCTAATTTGTTCAGGAGAGAAATAGTATCAAAAGAAACGTGACCCAAGCGGGAATGCCAAAGCTCATATGATGCCTTTAACTTCGAACATGCCACGACCGTAAATGCCTCCGGCTTATGTGAGAGAACATACAATCCTTGCTCACATCGCCCCTTTGCTAGAACCTGTTTCGTGGCTCGATCCTGGATATAGAAATGAGGTTGGGAAAACAAAACATCCAAACTATTATCAATAGTCAATTTACTAATGGACAATAAATTTTTGGTGATCGTTGGAACAACCAGAACGTCTCGCAATTTAATATTATTGTGAATCATAGATTGACCAATATGAGATATGGGGAGAACATTACCATCCCCAAAAGCAACCTTAGAGTTCCCAGCATAAGGCATAGGTTGAGATACGGAGGCCGTGGAAGAAGCCATATGGTCGGTAGCACCGGAATCAACAAACCAATCCTGGGCATTGGACGTTACATGACATTGAGCATGAAAAGCTTTGGCTAAATCAGTATCGGAACCGGGTTTATGAGTGGCATACGAGTAGAGATGTGGGCACGCACTAGCATAGTGGCCATTTGTTCGACATAATTGACAACGAGGAGGACGACGCCCACGACCGCGACCACCTCTAAACGAGCGACCACCACGACCACGACGAGACACGGGTGAATCTGAAGTAGCAGAAAAAGCCACTGGTGGGGAAGAAGTACCATGCAAAGATTGCAAAAATAACTCATGTGCCTCGGCTTGGGTAAGAAGATCTCGGAGAGTGGTGAGCGACCGAGAGGCCCGAATGGCGGTGGAAAAAGTCTCGAAAGTCGGACCAAGACCACACAAGAACCAGTGAATTTTGTCTGATGCAGCTACGGGATGACCAACAGCAGATAGTTGATCACAAATATTTTTAAATTTTCGTCCAAACTCAGCAACAGTGGACGTACCCTTTGAGAATTGGCGCAGTTGATCCCGAAGATTCTGAATTCGTTCGACAGAGTGACTATAAGCCTCCTCAAGCGCAACCCAAATCTGTCGAGCCGTTGATAAGCCAATGATTTCAGAAAACGCTTCTTCGGTCAACGATGCTTGAAGGAGAATAATTGCCCGCTGATCAGCAGAGATCCATGCAGTAAAGGCTGGATTTGGCGTAGACTTGTCAGCGGTGAGAATCACCGGATCAGGTGCGTGAAGGGTCCCATCAACATGCCCTAACAGATTTTGATAAGTGAGGAGAGGAATCATTTGATTCTTCCATAAGAGATAATTGGAAGATGATAATCTGTTAGTGATCAGATGAAGAATTGTATTCATGGGTAGGGTAGCATCTTGAGAAGGAGAAGCCATGGAAAGGGAAGAGGTGCAGGAAAAGAAAAAGATGGGAAAGAAAGAGAGAACGACAGTGGGAGGGGAAGAGAGAAAGGGTGGGATTAATTTGCTCTTGATACCATGATAATGGTACTCATCACACCAATTAGGTGGAGAGACTTATCATTTATAGAAATTGAATTTACACTTTACAACCTCAAAGAATTTAAAGAGATATATGACTATACATAAACATATAAGTATGCAAAAGCTAAGTGTGTCTAATAGTCACCAACCTCACTTACCTAGTAAGATAGCAATATGGTAACATAACATTATTGGTAAACATCATCATTTCTGACCACAGTAAGAGGCCGTAAATGATTAGTTACTTGGTAAGAGGCAATAAGGGGTCGTTTACCAAACACTTACCGGGTGTCACTTACCTTAGCCGGTGACAATGACAAGGACAGTGAATCTTACCTGGTAAGAGGCATGGAAAGGAGAGAAAATCTTACCCGGTTAGAGTCTACCGGGTATGGGATGCTACCAACAATCCACTGTAATGGCAAGAATGTTACCCGATAAGGTAAGTGAGGGTAGTGACTCTCGCTGATAAGAGTTTACCCAGCAGGTATTTGGTAAACGGCCCCTAAATGTTTAGTTACCCGGCAAGAGGCAATAAATGGTTAGTAAACAGCCCCTTAGACCTAGATTTTGGGTCTGCAAACCGCACTACATTGCTAAGATTTTGCAAACCTTATTAGGTGTTAACGTATAAAGCAATGAAAAGTTTGCTCCCTGGGTTGTACCTGTACACGCTTGGGACTTCTGACTTCAAACTTTGCATTTGTAGTGATAGCCGTAGTGGACCCTAGTCCAGAAAAAACGACACAATTCTGGACGGCAAAATTTTCCGAGTCGATGGTTTGTGATATCTCTTCAACTTTCACCATTGGTAAGGTTCCCCTTGACAGCAAAGGATACAAGCCTAGGAAAGATGTATAGCTGCAGTAACACAAAAGTAGCACCATGTTTACAATTGTAGTAGTGTCATGAAGAGGGGTGAGGACGAACTATAATTCAACACTGTTCTTGTATCTAGTTTAAGGTCCGTATGGTACGGGGACAAGACAGGACATACAATATAAAAACTAGTTTTCCCACACTTGGGGCCACAATTAGACTGGACAGCACAAAACTAGGTGGGACAAAAACATAGTTTTTTTGTCCACCCAAAACAGGTGGAACGAAAATCAAGGATATGAGACAAGATAGGTAAATCCCTAAACTACCCATGTCAAACTTCCACAATTCTTTCACCCTCCTACCTCACTCTTGACAGTCTAGTCCAGTACTGTCTCATCCCGTCCAATCCTGTCAAGTTTCGTTTGTGAAACAAATGCACCCTAAAAACCACCCTACCCAAACCATGTATCAAAGGTGCATGATGATTAAAAAAACCATCTGGAAAACCATCGATTCCTTCTCTGATTATATGATTCTTTTGTCTCGTTATTATTGGTAATACAGTATCGAAGTTAGAAAGAAAAGAAGCAACAACAAAGATTGGGCCACATAAACATGAATGATACAGAGCATCACATGAATTCACCAAACAAGCATAAGCACTTTGTACAATTCTGGTTCATTTAAAGTAAGATGAGTTGGAGGAAATAGCTGTCTGGCCCATTTCTTTGTCTGTTACACATAACAATCATTTTCCAAACTTTATTATTGTATACTTTCAGTGCTATTTAGCGTAAACCAACAGAAAACTTAATGTCTTTTTAAAGTGATTTACCTAACATTAACTAGCATTCGGTGTTAACTTACAATTGTAGACCTTAAAAGAATGAGCAATGGATCCCATCAAGTCCAGGTCTCATCATAAGTGTATTACAACAATTTCCGCACAGCTCAAAAATATTTCCACCTACGTTTTTTGTGTAAATGCATAATTGAAGGTTTTACAATGAACCAAGAATGCCTAGTTCTCATGATCTTTAAACCATTTATCTTCATGTGTTTGCTATTCTACTTGATGAAAATCCCAGACTCATGTGTCCCTGTAAGTTCAGTTATCCTTAATTAATTTCTACAGCAATCTTATTGCATCAAAGGATTATGGGCTCAAAAACCATCTTGATGTTCAATGGAACTCTTCTCCAATGTAGGAACAATAACTTATTGATGTATGGATAGAATTGCAATATGGTGGTCAAATTGTTTCTATTAGGTATCCCTCTGAAGCATAAGTTATTTATTTCATGCCTATTTATTTTACACTGTATAACAATCCCATTCTCCTCTCAAGTGACGGGCCCATGCCTTTTAACTATTGTTACAAAAGACTTTCCAGACGTTACAAATTGCCAAACCAAGCCAAACGAGCACAATATATCCCACCTACAGGTGTGGCCTCGGGAGGGTAAGATGTATAGTACACAAACTTAATCTATATCTCAAATTTTGAGAAATTGTTTCCGTGATCCATACATTACAAATATATTTGTTTTTTACCCTCAAAAGAGATGTTTGAAGGTACGCTGGTGATCTCTTCAATGTCGATCCACCCCTGATCCTCTCTACTTTTCCTAGTTTGCTCACCTCTTCTAAGTTCCAATTTTTTTATTTCTGTTTGCTACTCTCGTCATGCCTCTTTTCGAAGAAGTCAGGGTGAGCACCACCACACCACTACCTCTCTGAAAGTTGAATCTATCATTATTTAACTATAGATTCACAGTCTTAACTTGTAAACATAAAACTAGTGAACAGACTTTTGATTCTTGAATTCATGCAAAAGCAGAAATTTCCAACCACGATATTGATACATTGAAAACATGGAACCAACATTATTGTGTTCATAGCACTTACCAGGTTCCGCTAGAAAAAGGTTGAAAATCCAAATAATTTTTTGAAAAATTTGACAAGTAATTAAGAAATGAAATCTAAAAATCTAATGGGATTAAAACAATCCGTGCATGATAATTTGAATGTTAACCGCTGAATGAAGAACTAAGACTCTAGAGGAAGGATTATTGATTCGATGAACAACTAGATCAATTAACAGCAATAATATTGATTTAACTTTAAACAAACATAAAAAGTATATAACTTACGCCAAAATCCATTTTCCGTTGAGAAGACTAAGAGCCTCCGTCGGTGCCGGAGTCGGATTCTTCGCCTCTAGCTGCGTAATCAACTCCACAACTTCCGCCCTAGTTTCACTCGTGGCACTCAATCCACGGGTCGTCCCATAAAACGTATCAACCAATTGCTTCTTCAACAAATCAATCTCTGTTGGCTCCTTGTACGGCACTGGCTCCTCCTCTGCCACCGCCGATGAAGATTCGTTAGACTCTGGTTCCCAATTCTCTTCAGTACCAGCACGCACAGTGAAATTGAATTTCTTTTGGACTCCTCCAGCAAAAAGAAGCTTCGATTTTGCCGAGTTCTTCACGGGAAAGCTCATAGAATTAACCAAAAAGCTCGAGAATCGCGAGCTGGGTTTCGGGTACGACAACGCCAACACCGAACTGGAAGGAAATCGACTAATCAGAGAAACGCCGGCCATTTTTGCTACAAAGAATATACAGAGTACGTGTAACGCTAAATGACTAGAGACTTGTTTGAAGGTACAAAACGAAACGATTTATGTAGAGCAAGCAGCAACGATAATATTTTATTAATTTCATAAATATTTCTTTCTCGGAATTTTTGGGTAATAATATCGGAATATGCTGGGTTTAAAAATAAATATGATATATTATCTATACTATTTTATTAAGCAAATTTAACAAAAGACTTGAGTCTTTAAAAAGTACAAATTTTAAAACATAAGTCAAAATGACGATTCAGACAATTCATCGCTCCCAATACGACGATTCAGACAATTCCTCACTCCCCAAAATGACGATTCACTCGAATCATCAATATATTAAAGCGAGGTTCCATCATCTTCTTTAATCTTCTTTCGTCATTTCTTCAATCGTGCTTCTATCGTCATTTCTGACCTGTCTTCCATCGTCTTCTTCGAAATATGACCTGTCTTCCATCGTCTTCTTCAACGTTCAATCCATCTCCAGGTAATTATTTGGTTTGTTTTTATCATTCATGTACAACTCAGAAATCAAAATTTTCAGATACCCATTAGGGTTTATGGAGTCAAGATTGGGCAAAAGCTCATGAACCCATGAATCAAAAGATATAGATCACTTCCAGGTAACCTCTTTTACGATATTCTGTTCGTATAAAGGACATCAACTTATCAGTTATTCGAGTACCATGAGGAAGAAAGAAACGACTTCCTGGGCTGAAACATATAGAAAGAAAAATAATTAAATACAGTAGACAAACAAGAGATATAAAGAAATTTCCTGAAATGCACTTACCTAAGAGGATGGAAAAAAGAAAAGTTCCTGCTTTTTTCCCAGCTTTCTATGGTCATATTTTTTGGCTTCTTCCAACAGAGCTGAAATAATTTTATACACTCATTTATAAATATTCAATATGTAAAAGAGCAAGGACCACCCAATTCCCCCTACCTCAATTTTTTCTACTTTTTAAACATCTCCAGAAGAAATAAAATAAATGAGCATTAAGGCAACATAAAATAGTTCGATGACGATCAATTTTGTCAAGATTGAAGAATGGGTTGTCAAGATTCAAGAATGGGTTGAAAATGTGTCAAGATTCAGTAGGCTTGAACAAAGTGTTCAAGCATATCTACCACATTAACTGCAGACTAAAGATCAAAATTTCACATCCCGTTTACAAGACCACTTTGATTAAGTTCATTTGACAATGTAAATGGTTAGTCCTTAAAAGTGGCTAGAATAACAAAAATTACAAACATGTAAAGAGAAGATCAATAAACATGAAGGATGATAAACAAGCATGAACAGTCTGTTTATGACTCAAATTTCCACCAGGGTGTACATAAACTATCAAGATTTTTCTTACCCTCCTAATTTATGAAATGTGGCATTATATGTTCCATTATAGAAGATTGTATGCTCATATTGTGTTTTAAACCCAGTTGATGATTGATGCCACAGATGGTTTTCATCGCAACCGGTAGCTGTGCCTGTTCTCATGGAGTTGTTATCATCCTTGGTTGAAGCTTGATGTTGGATAGTTATTTCTATCTACAGCTGCTACGGGTAAGTTCTTACTACGTTCAACAACATTTTTTGTGGTAATATGTTAGAATGATTTTGAAGGTTGATGTTATTACAACAATTGTTATGAAGGCAATTCAGAAGGTTATGTTAATTTTAAGCCTAAAAGTAACAGTTAACTAGCAATAATCATAATTTATCAACCATGATCATGAAGAGCATGGAGATGGTGTGTAGATGTGTAGACATGATAATTTAAAAATTGATAAATTCTGGTAATTGGTAGCCCCGTAACAAAAACAAATTCATCCCAATTCAGTATATCTACAATATAGTTCTTGATCAAATCTGTTTGGTATGGTCTTGATCAAATCTGTTTGGTATGGTTTTGATCAAATCTGTTCTTTCCTATCTATTCGTATGGCCTTGATCAAATTTTGAATGCATTGGCTTATCTTCTGCTATTGTTATGAATTGAGGAGAGGATGTTTACACTGCTTAGACACATCTTGGTTCTAAGTTTAGCTGCTGATGTGGTTTATATACAGTTATGAGACCTGTCTAATATTCTGTATTGGCCACTGTTTCTTTTGGTTTTTGATCAACTTTGAATGGATTTTGGTACTCAAAGTTTGATGATTTATTTGGTGATATATGGTTTATGGATGGATGTGACTTGATTTTCTCAATCATTGGCTTTCTTCAGGGATGTTTTTGATATTTTTGTTTATATTCTATTGGACTTATGGTTGCTAATATCTTTATTTAATGAAGTTGGTATTACAACAATATTCTGATTTGGGTTTGCTATTGTATGATTTTTCAAGGCATGTTTCTATGGTATCACGACTTAAACATGATAATGTCGTGGAGCTACTTGGATATTGTGTGGACAGTGGTTTGAGAGTACTTGCCTATGAGTACGCTGCAAATGGATCTCTTCACGACATTCTTCATGGCAAGTGCTTACCTCCTAGAAGTCTTTTTAGCAGTTCATTTTTGGGGCCTATTATATCAGATTATGATTCTTACTATGAAACTTTGGGAATTTGAGAGATGTTTTTGGTTATCAATTCATCTGTTACTTCTAGCATCTTGAGGCACATCACATGTCAATTTTTATGATACTAAAATTCCATCAAAATATTTCAGAACCTGACATATCATAGTGTATTTACCTTGGTGTTGAAAATATATTGAGTTGAGTGCTTGGATTTCGTGGAATAAGTTTTGAAACCTATGAAAATCTTAAGTCAAATGTTCTTTGCTTGATATCTAGAACTCTCGGTCTCGGTCTCGATCTCTTGATTCTTTGCTCTTGGTGTAAATCGAACACATTTGTGAAGTCGTTTAAATATGTTGAATTTTAAATATATTGGATTTTAAATTGTCATACAATTTTTTTCATCGATAGACTGTAATTGAAACCATAACTCTTGTTTATTCAAATTGTATTAATATATAAAGACCAAATGTTATTTATATCATTGTTAAATCTTCTCTAACAAAACCAGTGAAACTTCAAAATCATTAAAATTCACGGCTCCTGTCGCATTGCGCAGGTATACAACTAGTTATTCTAAGATATAATATTATGTTTATATTTTTTCTTTATTCACAATATATATATATATATATATATCTACTATACTATAAAACATTTGATAAAAACTCTTAAAAATCATTTTTATGCATAAAATATTGTTTATTGATGCATATTACTTAAAATTCAAGATTACAAGTAATTTTACGTAAGTACAACTTATTAAAGCTCTATTTTTAAATTTGTGTAACTAACTGCAGATAAACATAGTCAAATACAGGATAAACATTCATTTTAAATATAGAAAATCTAAAATATAATTAAGATAATCATTGAGTTCTAACACAATATTTAATCATTATCTTTATAAAAAAAATTATATTGTTAAACCAAAAATAATTTATTTTGTTAATAAATTTAAATTAAANTAAATTAAATTATAATAAAAATATAAATTAAAGAAGTTACACCACAAAAACAAGAACAATTAAATAGTATTTGATACTAATATCGATTTATTTTTTTTCAAAATTGTATGTTATTTTCAAATTTATATTTTATTTAAAAATAAAAAATTTATCACATAAAATCGTATTATATCGATAGAGATAAAGAATAAAAACAAAATATTAAAATCGAGATTTATCTCGCTACATTGTGTGAGTACCCTTCTAGTGTGTGTGTGTGTGTGTATATATATATAGGTGCTCATTTAAGGGAGAACTAACTAGTTTGTGTTAACTGTGAGATCTAATCTCAACCATAAATCAATAGATAAATTAGGAAATTTTTAATTTTGGTAATTTTTAATTAAAATTTTAATGCAAGGACATTTAAGGTATTTTCTCTCCTCTCTCTGTCCCCGTCTTCCGGCCACCGTCCTCCGACGATACCACAGTGTGATACTCAAGCACATATAAGATGCATTGTGATAGCACTGTGTTACATATCCGATCGACCGTACAAACGACCACAGTGTGATACCCAATCACATATAAGATGCGTTGTGATATCACTGTGGTATCACCGGAGGACGAGGGACGGAGGCCGGAAGACGGAGAGAGAAGAGAGGAGAGAGGAGAGAAAATACCTAAAATGTTCTTGTATTAAAATTTTAATAAAAAATTACCAAAATTATAAATTTCCTAATTTATTTATTGATTTGTTGTTGAGATTGGACCTCACGGTTACCACAAACTAATTAGTTCTCATTTAATTAGACATATATATATATATATATATATATATATCAGTTTTTTAAAATATTAACGAGATAAATTGTGATATATAATTCTTTAATTATTATTATACTAATAAATAATTTATAGGTTTCTTAATTAATATAGTATATTTATTAAATAATACATAAAGTTAATTTTTTTTTTGAAAATGCAATATTGTGATAAGATATGTTATATTAACAATATGTTATACTTGGACATCCAAATTCTAACAAATCCAATGACATGAAATTAAAACCTGTGTCATCTTGATTCAAATAGAAAATTTACTCATAGCTATAATGGATAAAATTTTCAAAATATAATTACTTAATAAAAAATATTTTGAAAATACAATGTTGTAATAACAAAAAATGAAAGTAAAAATGCACAATGTTAACTTTAAAGGATTTGTAACCTAATCAAGTCATAGTGGTGGACCAATAACGGCCTGAGAGGGATCCCATTCACATGGGCGAAGGTAAGGACCGATAATAGCAAGGACCAAAAATCTTACCCAGCAAAAGCGAAGGCAAGGACCGAGATTCTTACCCAGTACGTGATGGCGACGACTCTTACCACAGTTAGCAATTATTGGATAAATTGTTGCATACGATATTGTTTTGATGGACTAAGATCTTACCTGGTAAGTATGTGATAGTGTTGAATTTTGCTAGTAATCACTTACCAAGTAAGTGTTTAGTAAACGGCATCTTACTCTTGTTTCTATGCAAAAAGTCGAGTTTTTAATAAGAAGATTCTTCTATTGTTGTGTATATAAAATGAGACAATAATTTCTATATATAGGCAGTGATTATGGTTATAGTATGGTCACAACTCGCACCCCATCAACAACTCGCAGCCCATCAACAGTATGCACCAACTAAAGATATTTGCTGATGGTTATTTTTAGTGTTGTGTTGATGGTTATCTTTAATGTTGTCGTTGATGGTTATTAGCTGATGTAGCCATTAATAGTCATCTACTACCACTGATACCGATGTAATAACTTATTCATATACCATTTCAGGGACGTGCATGTATACCATCGGTCATCGCCAAGGGGTGATGCCCCTTGGAACCCGCAAGGGGGCACAACCCCCTTTGACCTCTACTATATGACGTTCTAAGGTTTAAGGTGACTTATACAAGCGTGCACTCTGCATTACCAATTTCTCTGAATGTTTAACCTTGTGTAACACCCTAAATTCTGGAAGATATTGACTAAGATAAAACCTTGGGCAAAACACCAAAATCAACACAAGATTCTTCCATAAACTATTTCTTGCTTACTTACAAGGCAATAGAAGGTTAAAAGTCAACAAAATTAATCCAATTCTTACAAGAACTAGATTAGAAAAAGTGTTAAAGTCCATTAAAATTCGTTATCTCCAAAACAAGACGAAAAACGCCCCAAAGGGCCAAGTCCTTGACGTGCCTCTAACTAGCACGCAATTTTTAACGAGTGTGGCTAATGCCATCCCTAGAAGGAAATGATGCACATGTCAATGGGAAAATTTGTTAGACTTAAAGTCTAGTGAATTCAAACAGATTATATAAAAAGTATGAAAAAAATGGTAAAACGGAAAAAAGGTTCTAAAATATTATTTTCTCCATTGAAAATATGCTTACAATTTAAAACATCCTCTTTCATAAAATATACCATTTTAAAAAATACTAAACACATTTTTCAATGATAAAGGAAACATGTTTCCATTGTATGTGACGGAACACAAAAGTTGGTCATTCAACAATGTTATCACGTTTTACTTAAGATCAAGGGTCCTGGAGTCTGACTCTAATTGAATTTACCTCTGCAATACCTAAAAATGACATTAGTGCCTACTTGTCAGCTAGTTGAGTTATACTTTCAAAGTGAATGATCCTGGTGCTTGACTCCACACAAGTTCATTGCTACAAGACATTCTATGACTTAGGGGCCGTTTACCTAAACACTTACCCGGTAAGCACTTATCAGTAAAATTCAATGCTATCATTTCCTTATCGGGTAAGATTTTATTCACTAAAATGCATCGTGTGCAACGATTTATCTCGGTAAGCGTTAACCATGGTAAGAGACCTCCTCCTCACTTACCGGGTAAGACTCTCGATTATTGCCTTTGCTCTTACTAGATAAGATTCTTAGTCTTTGCCATATTCATTTGGTAAAGTAAAGTGACTTGGTAAGCGCTTACCCGGGTAATCATTTGATAAACGGCACCTTAGTGTCAACTCCACTAAGCTGAAAATAAGAACATCAAAACTTCTCATTTTAATAACATCAAACGACTCATATGCGTATGGATCCAAGGCATTATCATCCGAAATTACATGACTCATAATTTAAATGAGCAACACACTCAAAACTTGTAAAGCCCAAATAATATGCAATTTATGCAACTCAATATCCAATTATCAACAATGGACAATCTTTTTGAAAGACAACAAATAGATTAAAATAAAAAAAACAAACAAGAAGGTTCGAGGGCAAAAGTTTCTGCAAGAAACAGGAAAAAATACAAGCCCATAAAAGTTAGAGAAAAATACACGGCCTAAACAAAAATAAAACCCGAAGCAAACAAACGAGCAGCATCAAAAGGAGCCACCCTAACAACCCCAACTCAAGGACCAGACAAGCCACCTCTAAGCCCAAAGAAGAATAAGACCTCAATACAAACTTGTTTGAATCAAATCCAATTCAAAAATATCTGCAACTTACTTGTCTAACTCAATGAAGGTCAAAATAGTCAAAAGTATACATTTCCAAAGGTTTATGCAATTTCATGGCCCAAATATTAATAAGACTAATGAAATCCCATATGTGAAAATAAATCCTCAAATGATCAAACTCGTATGATTATATCTCAGAACATTCACTAGGTTCATTTAGAACCATTTCTTAATGATTTATGAAATCAAATTGCACTAAATGACGAATATCCAACAAGTAATTGTAAGAAATCATAAAAAATGTATTTGAAGATTCGAATAAAAACATTTTTGACATGTACAAAGTTTTCATGAGATAACTTGAAACTCACATTACTAGGTTAAGTTAAACCTAGATTCTTAGCCAATCTCTTGCTTCTAATGACAAGGATTTCACTATCTCCAAAATAAACTATTGATACCAAGTTTATTTTATTCCCCTCCTTCTAAAGAAATGTTTTGGAGAAATCATGTTTTTACATATGAAAAGAATGTTCAAGCAAGGGAAATGCCACTCTGTGAATGTCATATTTACCTTCACAATTTACATTTTTATTACCATTGTATATTGTTGATCATCTCTCTTAGTGATTTGATGATAATCTTTTTTCACTTATACGTTGTATTTATGTTTCTGTCTTTTTAGTTCTAGCGATCATCACTAAACCTGTTCAGTGATCGCTGAAGAACTTGTATTGTAATTCAATCAGAGACAGCGATACTTCAAGAAGACAACACTCACACCAAAGAACCTTCAGCTAATGTCGAAGACTGAAACTGAAGATTAGAGACTGGCAAGTACGTGATCTGAAGCGGTACTCAGTGATTACAARCCWRTCTACATATGTGTGAAGACTGCTCAAGCCTCAGCGAATGCTGAAGAAACCTTCAGGTTATTCCAGCATTCAGCGATCAAAAATAGCTTGCTTAGCACGATTTTTGTTGTCTTGTCCTTATACACACGAAGGACAAACATATACCCTTCTAAACGTTGGTACGGTACGGAGCCGACTAGTTGACTCTATTGCCCACCAACTTTAGGTAAGGATGTCTGCTCATGAATAGTGTTTTTTGTACTATTCACTGTAGTAAGGGACAAGTCTTGCTCTTAAGGCTTTACACGCACTCTAACCCTACCATTTTGCATTAAATGAACATTTAATGCACTGGGTATAAATATAAGTGTTTCTTCTCCATGCAGAGTGCGCGCAACTCACTCTCTAAACCTAATTCTTACTTTGAGCATTTTCTAGCTTAAGTAAAGGAACTTTTCTTACAACATTTCTTTTCTTATTTGCTAAGAATCTGTGTGTAACCAATGATTGTTTAGATAGGTTTTCTTATCTTATCTTTTTGCAAACAGTCTTATAAAATTTGTATTGATCTTCTTTATCAATATTAATTTTAAATTTGAAAATATTGTGTTTGTATTCATCCTCCCCCCCTTTCTGCAAACTGTTTTACATATCTTGTAGACCCTCAAGGGACCAACAAGTGGTATCAGAGCAGTGTTTTCTTTTCTCTAATCTGTTTAGCTGTTTTATGTATTAGTTTATCTCTTTCCTTAGATAATTTTACTGTTTATAAATGGCTTTAAAAATTACAAACACACACACAAGACAATGGCTCTCTTGCCAAACCTCTCCGGTTTGTCCGTGACAACTTTAGTCTCTGGAAGATCCGGATGTCTTTCTTTCTTGAAGGTGTGGATCCTGAAATTCCACATTACATAGAAAATGGACCATATATTCCATTTGCTATTGCTCCGGCTATTCCAGCAATAGCTACATCAAATTCGCTAGTAAATACTAGACAAATAGGCTTTCTACATATGCATCGGACTGCTGCGATTCCTAAACGGCAGATTCCAAAGCTCCCTCATCAGTGGAGCGATGAAGACAAGAAGAAGATAGCTATAGACATGCGTGCTCGGTCTATAATAGTTATGTCTCTTCCTGATGAGATTTATCACCTTGTGATGAAGCTCAAAAATTCTAAATCCATGTGGGACACACTTTGTGTTCAATATGAAGGAACCACTCAGGTTCAAGAAACCAGAAAGATCAATTTAGTAAGACAGTACGAAAGCTTTCTCTGTGGAAAGTCTGAGATGTTGTCCGAAGTACATCAATGTTTTAATTGTCTCCTTATTGATCTTAGGGGTGTTGGCAGGGAATATTCCAATTCTGAAACTTTAACTAAGTTTCTGGAATGCCTTCTTGAGTCTTGGGACATCTTTTCTATGTGTCTCAAGATGTCCAATGACATGTCCACTCTTTCTCTCTCTACTTTATACGAGATTTTGCTTAACCATGAGCAATCTCGTCAACTGAAGAGGAATCTTGTAAAAGATTCAAAAGAAATGAAAAGCTCTCATTTAGCTTTGATCTCTGAAGCTTCTTCAGCTGAAACTTCTTCTACCTCTTTTGTCTCTTCTCTTCCTCCTGTTGTTATTACAGAGATAGACTCTTCTATCTCTGAGGATATTCCAAAATCTGATCTAGCAGATTTGGATGAATCCCTGGCCCTTCTAACTAAGTCTTTCAGGAGGTTCGCCAGCAAAAGCAACTACCGCAGATCTCTGCAGCTGTCCCTCAGGGAAAAGCCAAAGTCTGAAAGAATAGACAAGACTTCAGCTGTCTGCTACAACTATCACCGCCCCGGACATTTTGCAGGTGAATGCAAATCGAAGAAGAATGCGACGCCATCCTCCAAAGCTCCCTCCTCCTTCAGGATTAAAGATGAAAAGTACTTAAAACTGAAGGAGAAGTATAGGAAGGTGAAGAACAACCAGTAAAAGGGTAAAGGCCTTGTCACTGAAGAGCATGACTGGGCTGAGTCATCCGATGAATCATCTTCAGATGAAGAGGATGCAACCTATATCTGCTTGATGGCCATAGATGCAGATGAAAGGTCTTCAGAAGAATCTACTTCCTCTAAGCCATCTACCTCTTCTACTACTCAGGTATGTTCCCTGAATGAAGCCTCTTCTTCTTCTAGTCTTTCTGCACTGGATACGTTGACGGTTGACCTTTACAATGCCCTCAATGGAAAATCGAAAGCAGAAATGCTTAATGTTGATCTTCAAGAGCAATTGAAGATTTTCCATTCTAAGATCAAAGAGCTGACCTCTGTCGAGGAAAATCTTAAGGATCAGGCTATTGTAAACCAAGCCATCACTATTGAACGTGAGAAGGCTATCGTTGAGCGTGAGCGAGCAATCGCTAAACTTAAGGCTGAAAAAGCTACCATTAAAGGGTGGTGTAAAGCTTCCATCAAAGCCTCTGAGATCATTAATGCTCAGATCCCTGCCAAGATAACGACTGGTCTAGGATTCTTCTATGATCAGGAAGAACGTGTTACAGACAGATCCACGCTCAAATTTGGCACCTTTATCTCTTTTATTCCAAACACTTCTTCCTCTCAGTCTTCTTCTTTAACTGAGAGTCATCTTGAAGGAACTCCTTCAAGTTGTGGTTGCAAAGACAAAGGTAAATCCATTGTCATAGCATCCATTCCTATGAAGTCGAACAAGTCTAATAGATCAAGGTCTATTCCTTCAGCTTGTAAAGCTTCTTCTTCTTCTTCAGGGACTAGGAAATCTGAACCCTCTCAGAAATCCAAGTCTGAGCTCAAGGTGAACTTTTCACCTAAGGAATCCAATTCCTCAAAGGTTCCTCCTAGAACCAATAAGAAGTGAATCCTTGGACCTGGTCCCGCTTCAAATATGGTACTTCTTGGCCCTAAAGTTACTCTAAGCTTTAGGAAGTGTAAACACTGCAGTGATAAAACACATATTACCAGCAAGTGTCCTTCTGCCGCCAAGGGTGGTTCACCAGCCAAGGGAAAGAAAGTAACCAAAGCTGAGAAATCAACCAAAGTGATGGAAACTGCTGGAGCCTCTTCTTCAGGCTCAGCGAAGACAACTCCTGCTGAAAAGTCTTTAGCATAAGACGTTGTAGTTCCTACCACTGAAGCATTTTCGTCAGGCTCAGTGAAGACATCCACTGAAACTACTTTATTAGTGTCAGAGGTTGTTCCTCTTTCCACTCAAACCTCTTTAGGTTTAGTGATGCCATCTACTAATACTGATTCTTTAGTTCCAGAGGATGATGCCTCTAACAAAGATGGACCCCAATAGTTGGGTACCAATAGCATTTTTAATTTGTTTCCTTGTGCAGGACGTCAAAGGTATATGGTATCTTGATAGCGGATGTTCAAGACATATGACTGGAGACAAATCTTTGCTAATTCATTTCAAGGAAGAAATAGGACCTTCCATAACCTTTGGAGGTAACGGTAAAGGATATACCCGAGGATTTGGTATATTAACCAATTGTGCAACAACTTTCAAACGCGTTGCATATGTTGAAGGACTGAAGCACAATCTTCTTAGCATCAGTCAACTGTGTGATAAAGATTATACAGTTAAATTCTCGAATAATTCATGTCACGTTCTTGACAAAGATGATAAGGTTGCCTTAACCGGTTCTTGTCTAGAGAATGTATATATCATCAATATGAATTCCTCTCTCACTGAGAATAGTTGTTTCTTCTCAAAAGCCTCGTCGGATATTAATTGGCAATGGCACAAATGGCTTTCTCATCTCAACTTCAAGACACTCAGCAAGCTGTCAAGAAATGATGTTGTCACTGGTCTTCCTCAACATTCTTTTGCAAAGGAATCTCTTTGCTCAGCATGTGAAAAAGGAAAACACACAAGAGCTAGCTTCAAGTCTAAGAAAATCTCTTCAGTGACTGCACCTCTTCAGCTATTGCATATATATCTCTTTGGTCCAGTCAACGTGCAATCCTTAGCTGGAAAGAAGTTCACACTCGTCATTGTTGATGAGTATGCCAGGTACACTTGGGTTTTCTTCCTCAGATCCAGAGATGAAGCACCTGAAGAAATCATTTCGTTCATCAAGAAGATATAAGTACTCAACAATGTTAAAGTACGATCTATTAGAAGTGACCATGGTAATGAATTCAAAAACTGTACTATGGATAAAGAGGTTCAAGAAGACGGCCTATGAACTCTTCCATGGACGAAAGCCTTCTATAAGCTTTCTTCACATTTTTGGTTGTACTTGTTACATTCTCAACAATCGCGACCAACTTGGAAAGTTTGATCCCAAAGCTGATGAAGGAATCTTTCTTGGATATTCTTCTGTATCCAAAGCCTTTAGAGTATTCAACAAACGAAGACAGACGATAGAGGAATCTATTTATGTCACCTTTGACGAATCTCAGTCAGCTAATTCAAAACCCATCTTAAATGATGAGGATGAATTAGAAAGTTGGATGTTCTCTCACTACGGACAAACTGAAGCTTCCTATAGTGCTACTCTCAACACTGAATCTCCTAAAGCTAAAGATGATCCACTTATCATTCCAGTTACAACTAGTCACTCCAACGCATCTTCTTCAGAGATCGCTGTTGTGCCCATTAGTTATGTTCCTCCATCTACTTCAAACACTGATCAATAAGTGAATGAAATGCCTTCAGTTTATGAACCTGTTTCGGTCGCTGAATCTGAGGCTCCTTTGGCGATAGTTCCTATTGCTGAAGATACTGCTATTGAAGCCTCATCTTCTGTTCCTGAACTCGCTTATTTAGATGAAATTCCTTTACCGGATCAGCAATAGACAAAAGACTATCCAATTCATCAAATTCTTGGTGATCCAGATGCAGGTATCAAGACACGTCGTGGTCAGGGTAATATCTGTCTTTTTGTCAACTTCCTCTCTTTAGTTGAACCCAAGAAAATCAATGATGCTATCTTTGACCCTAGTTGGGTCCTTGCCATGCAAGAGGAGCTCATTGAGTTTGATAGGAAAAAGTCTAGTACCTTGTCCCACGTCCATCTGACAAATCAGTTATAAGCACCAAATGGGTCTATCGCAACAAGTTGGATGAAGGTGGTGAAGATGGTGTGGTAACCCGCAACAAGGCTCGGTTTGTTGCTCAGGGTTATAGACAAGAAGAAGGGATAGACTATAACGAGACCTTCGCACCAATGGCTAGACTCGAAGCGATTCGACTCTATCTAGCATTTGTTGCCCATAGAGACTTCAAAGTCTTTCAAATGGATGTAAAGAGCACTTTCCTTAATGGAAAACTTCAAGAGGAAGTTTATGTTGAACAAACTCCAAGGTTCCTTGACTCTAAGTATCCAAACCATGTCTATAGGTTGGATAAAGATCTTTATGGGTTAAAACAGGCTTTTCGTGCCTGGTATGTTACCCTTTCATCTTTTCTCATCTCTGAGAAATTATCTCGTGGAAAGATTGACCAGACCTTATTTCTTAGGAAAGTTAAGGGTCACATCATTCTCGTCCAAATTTATGTCGATGATATTATTTTTGGTTCCACTAATCCCTCTTCATGTTTTCGTTTCGCTGAACGCATGAAGAAAGAATACCAGATAAGCATGACGGGAGAACTAACATTTTTTAGGTCTCCAGATCAAACAAACAGATAAAGGTATCTTTATCAACCAAAGTAAGTATGTTCGAGACATGCTGAAGAAGTTTGATTTATCCAACAGCTCGTCTATAAAGACTCCGATAGCTCCTCCACTTTCTTTCAACAAGGATCCTAATGGAAAGCCTATAAACATTACTGTTTATAAAGGAATGATCGGCTCTCTGCTGTATCTAACTGCTAGCCGACCCGATATCATGTACTCCACTTGCTTATGTGCAAGATATCAAGCTGAACCAAAGGAATCCCATCTGATCGCTGTCAAACGCATATTCAGATATCATATGAGAACTCCTAACATGGGTCTTTGGTACCCTAAAGGTTCAGGTTTTGACCTAATCGGTTATTTGGATAGTGATTTTGCAGGTTGCAAAATTGATAGGAAAAGCACCACTGGAGGCTGTCAGCTTCTAGGTGGAAAGTTAGTGAGTTGGACAAGCAAAAAACAAAATTCAGTGTCCACATCAACAGCTGAACCTGAATACGTAGTCGCTGGTAGTTGCTGTGCCCAAATTCTTTGGATGAAGAACCAACTACTGGACTACGAACTTCAGTTTTCAAAGACACTTATCTATTGTGATAGCACTAGTGCTAGTGCAAACAACCCTATACTTCACTCCAAGGCCAAACATATTGAGATCCGATATCATTTTATAAGAGATCATGTTATGAATGGTGATATTGAACTTCACTTCGTTCCAACTGAGTATCACCTCGATGACCTTTTCACCAAGCCTCTTGATGAGACAAGATTCAACATCTTGATCAGCGAATTGGGAATGTTAAACACTGAAGATTAATCTTCAGCTATTAAACATCACTCAGTAAGTGAAATGATTCAGTGCTCTATCTCTGACACTGAACTTTGGAGTAAATATATCTATTCTCTCTCAGATATGATTACTCTTCTCTTTTCTTCAACTTAAAACCCTCACTGAAGCTTTTCTTCTTCAGCGACTAAAGTTTTAAAAGTTGGTTTCAGTGATTCTCTTATCACTAACCATATCTATAAGTATATCTTTATACTTCTCTTAAAAATCAAAAACGATCACTGAACCTTTCTCAATCAATGATTAAAAAGTTTGTTTTTAAATGCCAATTTCAGTGATTCTCTTATCACTGACACTGATGTTTTAAAACCCTCACTGAAGTCTTTCATCTTCAGTGATAAATTGCTTTAAACGGTCTTATCAGTTAGTTAAACACTGTATGACTCTTCGTTTTCTTAAAAACTTTTTGTTTTTTAAAAGAAAATAGTTAATGAACCATCTTAATGACGACATTCTCTATTTACTATGCGCAACGCTTTGAGACGCGCAAAAGGTTCTGTCATTACGCTACCTCATTTAATGTCATGCAATCATGGATGAGAACGTGGTATTTTTCATCATGACCACTTTTCCGAACCGTCATCTTTTTACCCTCTCATATTTCTTCTCTTTCCTCCTACCTATAAATATGAGACTTCTTCTCCATTTTTCTATTTACGCTTTCAAAATTCCTAGACGAACCTCTACTAAGATTTCTCCAAAGCAAGAACTCTCTCAAACTTCAAAATCTTTTTGATCTCTACTCTCCAAACTATTAAGGTCAATATCTTCTTCTTCTTTATTTTCTGTTATAAGAAACATTTAATCTGTTTTAAGAACCTTGTTCTCTTAATACATTAAACAACAAAAATTATTTAATCATTTCTTTCTTGATTATAATCTTGTTTCTGTATACACATTCTACTTGAAAAACCGTAAATCTTCATTAAGGATTTTTCAAAAGAAGTTTTTATCGTTTCAAAAACTTTTCTATATTCTTCTCCCAAACAATCTTGGTTTTGACTAACAAACTGTTTATCTTATTCTTATTATTCAAACGGAAGGCCGCCAAGAATGTCAACTTCTCTCTCAATGAGGTATCCTTAAAGGCCAACAATCACATTGCCTTATTGGATATCCCCTCATCAAAAGAGGATTACCAAGAAGCGGCTGACTTCCTCAAACAGTCGTCACTGGGATTCGCACTCAACCCTGAGCCTATCATGGTGAAAGGACTTCTTCAGCAGTTCTGGTTCACTGCTGAAGTCATCGATGTCGAGGTCAAGCCTGGACGCCAAGTGGAGCAGGTCAACTTCACCTTCAACCGCATGGAAGTGAAGTTTGGCGTCAACACTTTGAGCACGGCTCTTCGCCTTCCCAAATGCCCCTACGACAGCGAACCCACAACGGCCGAGATCATCGAGTGTCTCGACGCCATTGGCTATCAACGGCCAATGAAGGACTCAAATGCTCCCATGAAGTCCTTGTCCAAGATTGAGAAGAACAGGATGTCAGCTGTCTGGAAATACATGTTCTCTCATTTCATCCAGTGCATGGGTGGAAAAACTGGAGGTCAGGACCAGGCCTCTAGGATCGCCTTAACCATAGGCGTATCTGCGATTCAGCGTCGCAATAAAAATTATGTTGCGGTCATTTTCGATAACCTGGTGCTCAAGTTGAACAAGTGCCAGCGAGAAAAGGTGGTGCCTTACACCAGGTTCCTTTCGATGGTGTTTGTGAAGATCTTTAAAGATCATTACTCCACGGGAGGAAACCTCCAGGTTTCCAAACTTGGATCCAAGATTCTGGATCATAAGCTGAGGGACAGTGATGTGGCGCTAACTTCTATTGCGTCCATCACTACCTCTTCTCCTCAGGTGGCCAGTGTAACATCCAATTTTTAATATCCCCAATTATTTGCTTAGTATATTTAATTAGTGGGAGTTTAGGTTTGAAATTTTAGAATTATACTTCTTAGGAGTATATTAGAGGATTTGGGAAAATTTTACGTCAAATAGATACATAAAACTGATTTTCTTGGGAGATATTTTCTGGAATATTTTTGTTG
>NC_037539.1:21761850-21763774 GCF_001531365.2 Cynara cardunculus var. scolymus | reverse complement strand
TATATATAGTCTTGTCCCGTATTCTTTTGGCTACTTAATTCGGGTTGTAAGTAAAAAATCCATTATATCCGGTTTGGAATTGTGTTTTGGGTGGTTTTATCACTAAAATAGAACGGATATTTCGATATTTTTTCTAGAAATTAATATCCCATATTTTGAGGTTAATTAATGTTATGCCCAGATTTGTGTGTTTCAAAGTGTTGGCCTCTGGTTCTTCATAGCCTCTGGACCATTGCATCGGCTCTGGACCAATCCATCCATTGCCTCTGGTCCATCCATTGCCTCTAGTCTTTGTCCAGACTTAGTCTTTTTAGCAGCATTTTCAGATTTTCCATCATTTGCCCCGATTGCTTTGACAAAACTTTTAGAATAATTAGGATCAATTTTGGTCCCAATAATTAATAAATTATATTTTATTGGAGATTTTATAAAATTGGTAATTTGGGGTTTGCTCAAGCGAGATGTTACAGATATGGTATCAGAGCTGTGGTGAGTGAACTGGATATCATTAATGATATTCGGACTCAAACTTAGGTATTGACATTGTATAGTGACTAGGTTATGATTATATGGGATATAAACAAATAGGAGAGACCTAGGATTTTTTGGGCTACATGGGATAGAATATTAGTTGACTTCTATATGTATTATAATTTCAATGCGATATCTGATCACGATGCATCTAGCAACGCGCCGGTTACTCAAGAAATTGGGGATGAAAGCCTCAATCTTGAAGGGAATGTCCAAGAAAATATTGACAATGACGATGAAGCCCAACTATCACCTCATACTGAGAGGTTATTGAAAATATTGAATGATCAAACACGGGCTGCTCTACGAGAATAAAGAATAGAGTTTGAAAGAAAGTTATCTGAAGTGCAAAATCCAGTTAATGCTCAAAATCCGGTTGTCCAAGGACCGAAGCCGGTTAATGAAGACATACCCAAACCAAAGTCGGACCGACCTTCATTTAAAACATTTAGAAGTAGTGGCGCTACAAAGTTCTCGGGACAGATGAACCCAGTACTTGCAATGTAATGGGTCGAAAACACTGAAAAAGTATTCAGGATTGTTTACGTACTGGAGGAGGATAAAGTACGTTATGCTACATCGACATTTACTGATCGTGCACTCACTTGGTGGAACGCCACATATCGATTAATGGATCCTAATACTAGGGATAGAACGACATGGGAAGAGTTTCAAGTGCTGTTCTTCGAACAATATTGTCCGGATGATTTGAAACAAAAGCTTGAGAAGGAATTCCTAGAGCTCAAACAGGGATTCATGTCGGTGATTGAATATGAAACGGAGTTCAATCGGAAGCTTCAGTTTGCCCAACGGTTCGTACCAAGTGAAAAGGACAAGATTAATCATTTCGTCAACGGTCTTCGATGGAATATTCACGATTTCGTCACCAATCACGACGTACCATCATTTACCAAAACAGTTGAGTATGCAAAGAAACGGGAGCAAGACCTGAGTCTCCCTGATGGTTCTGATGTACCGGAGAAACGATTGAGAGTTGAGAGAACTTTCTCGACCCCGACATCTAAATCATCTCGATTCTTCAAGTCGAGACGAGCTCAATCGCATAATACACCATATACTACCTCACAGGCTTATACAATGCAGTCAAATACGCCACGGAACTGCAATCGATGTGGCAAGAATCACCATGGACGATGTAGTGGTGATCAAACTTATATACGATGCTTCTGTTGTGGTGAAGCTGGGCACATACGAACTCAGTGCCCTCAAAGAGAAAAGGCATGTTATAATTGTGGTGTGTTAGGTCAGCATATGCGAGAATGTATAAAGAATAGACTGGAGGAAAGTAAGGGGTCGGTACAACAACCAAGACAACGACCGATACATGCAACGGGAGCTTCGACCAAAAAGGAGGAGGTTCCGAAACCTCAGG
>NC_037539.1:21759607-21761188 GCF_001531365.2 Cynara cardunculus var. scolymus | reverse complement strand
ATAAGGGTTGCTCAATTTTTCTAGCCTATGTTATGGATGCTGCAAAAGAATTGAAGAAGACGGTGAAGGACGTTCCTATTGTTTGTGAATATCCGGATGTATTTCCGGATGATCTGCCTGGATTGCCACCTGATCATCAAGTAGAATTTCGTATAGACTTGATACCGGGTGCAACTCCGATAGCAAAGACACCGTATCATCTCGCACCTGCGGAAATGAAAGAAATGATGAAACAACTGTAGGAATTATTGGAGAAGGGTTTTATCCGACCAAGCACATATCCTTGGGGTGCTCCAGTCCTGTTCGTTAAGAAGAAAGACGGAACTTTCCGGATGTGTATAGATTACCGTGAGCTTAACAAGGTAACTATAAAGAACAAATATCCATTACTGCGAATTGACGATCTTTTTGATCAATTGCAAGGAGCGAGATATTTTTCCAAAATTGACTTACGGTCTGGCTATCACCAACTCAAGGTACGGGAGGACGATGTACCCAAGACTGCTTTTCGGACCCATTATGGGCATTACGAATTCCTCGTAATGCCATTCGGACTTACAAACGCACCTGCAGCGTTTATGGACTTAATGAATCGAGTATGCTATCCTATGCTCGACAAGTCTGTGATCGTATTCATTGATGATATTTTGGTTACTCAAAGTCTGAAAATGAACACGCTACACACTTACGTCAAATGCTAGAATTGTTGAGAAAAGAACGACTCTATATAAAATTCTTGAAATGTGAATAAGTCTGTGATCGTATTCATTGATGATATTTTGGTTTACTCAAAGTCTGAAAACGAACACGCTACACACTTACGTCAAATGCTAGAATTGTTGAGAAAAGAACGACTCTATACAAAATTCTCGAAATGTGAATTCTGGCTTCGCCAGGTACAATTCTTGGGGCATACCGTATCCGGAGATGGTATTTCTGTAGACTCAGCCAAGATCGAAGCAATTCAAGAATGGGAGCAACCAAAGAATGCTTCGGAAGTTCGGAGTTTTTTGGGTCTGGTAGGGTACTATCGACGATTTATCAAGGACTTCTCTAAGATCCCAGTACCATTAACCTCTTTGACTCGTAAAGATGCTAAATTTGAATGGAAGAAGGCCCAAGATAGAGCATTTCAAACTTTAAAGGAATGTCTGACACACATGCCTATACTTGCTCTACCTGAGGGTAACGAAGACTTTATAGTATATAGTGACGCATCTCGACTTGGTCTTGGATGTGTCTTGATGCAGCGAGACAAGGTGATTGCATATGCTTCTCACCAATTGAAAGATTATGAGAAGAACTACCCTACTCATGACCTTGAATTAGCAGCGGTGGTATTTGCTTTGAGGCTTTGGCGACACTATTTCTATGGAACGAAGTGTCAACTTATACTGATCACAAGAGCTTAAAGTATTTATTTGATCAACAGACATTGAACATGCGTCAACAACGTGCTATGAAACTCATTAAAGATTACGATTATGAGATACTGTTGATCCTCTCTCTCATTGATTTGTTGATAATCCCTTTTTCCTTTCGATGTATTTATGTATCTGTAATTTCAGTTCCAGCGATCAT
>NC_037539.1:21757043-21759507 GCF_001531365.2 Cynara cardunculus var. scolymus | reverse complement strand
ATTTGGAGATTCAGCGAAGCAGACTTCTCGAACTTATACTTGGATGACCTTGAATATATGTATTTTGAACTAAAAAACATGACGATCAGAAAAGAAGGAGAATTGGTTGCTCTTGAAGCAATCAAGAGATTTATATGATGTCATGTGAAACTGGCAATGGTCATTGATGTACAGATGGGCCTTGAAGACAATCAGTGAATCATCAATCTTAAAAGACCGAATCATGACCTAGAAGACATTGAAGGCTATCCAGTGTATATGGTTCTTGAAAGCCCAGAGTTCGGGGTCGTCTATTTTGCTCAACTACAAGTAAAGAAGTTCATGAGGTTTAGCGAGTTGAATAAGTATTCTGACCGTACGATCAAATTAGTGAGAAGGACACTTGACTTGAAGAGGGTGATGAACGATAAAGCTGCTGAATCCGAACGGATGAGTTCCAAGGAAAGATACTTGCTGATCAATGCGATAAACTTGCTCGAGGAGAAGATCCAATATAGGAATGCTCTAAGAAGATTGGAGAAGATTCTTGGACTGCGCAAAACGAAATTCACAAGAGTCCAAACTTGAATCCAAAGGGGGAGAATGTTGGGTTCAAGTTAGAGCGTTAAAGTTGTATTCAAGTTTCTCCTTAGAATAACTTTATTTTGTAATAGTGTAGTTTTACTATTCCTAGTGTAAATAGTATTTTTCCTTTGTAATTGTCATTACAAAGTCATTAGCAGAATTGTAATCAAGATTAGAGCTGTAAATTTCTCTCTCTCAATCTAATCAATCTTTGATAATATTCTCTTTACTTTTATGTTCATCTTGATTCTTGAAGATCATATCATGTTTGTATGATTTCTAGACTTCACAATGACTGTGAAATCCTTTACCACCCAGGAAAAGCCAACGTGGTAGCTGACGCTTTGAGTAGAAAAGAAAAGAGCGGAACTATTAAAACAGTGGCAATGAGAATAAGTTTAGTCCCTGATATTCATGAAGAAGTTTTGAGATGTCAGAAGGAAGCTATGAAAGAAGATCATATCAAATCAGAAAGGTTGGGTAAAATGATTTCAACCTTGGAACCAAATGACATGAATTATGTGTTTTCAAGGGTGAATTTGGGTACCATATTTTGGAGATATCCGAAATATGATATTAAATAAAAGTCATAAATCCCGATACTCTATCCATCCAGGCACCAATAAGATGTATAGAGATTTGAAACCCTTTTATTGGTGGCCAGGATTGAAAAGAGCTATAACTCGGTATGTGGAACAGTGTCTGACATGTTTACAAGTCAAGATTGAACATCAGAAGCCTTATGGAAGCCTTCAATCTTTGGAAATACCTATATGGAAATGGGATCACATCACCATGGATTTTGTTATGAAGTTACCACGAACTCCAAAGGGGTATGACGCAATTTGGGTAATTGTGGATCGTTTGTCTAAATCTGCTCATTTTCTACCAATAAGAGAGAAATACTCTTTAGAAAAGCTAGCGCAGATTTACATCAAAGAAATTGTTACCAGACACGGTGTTCCCTTGTCTATTATCTCTGATAGAGATAGTCGATTTACTTCAAAGTTCTGGGGAAGATTACAGAAAGCTTTGGGATCTGAAATCCGATTAAGTACAGCTTATCATTAGCAGACTGATGGGCAGAGTGAAAGAACTATTCAAACTCTCGAAGATATGTTGAGAAGTTGTATTATTGATTTCGGGGGATCATGGGAAGATCACTTGCCATTAATAGAGTTTGCATATAACAATAGTTACCATTCCAGCACCCAAGCGGCACCGTATGAAGTGTTGTATAAACGTAAATGTCGAACGCCATTGTGTTGGAATGAGGTGGGTGAAAAACAGCTGACAGGTCCTGAAATTGTTCAAGAAACTTCTGAAAAGATTGAACAGATTCGTGAAAGAATAAAAACAGCACAAGATCGCCAGAAAAGTTATGTAGATAATCGTCGAAAGCCAATTGAGTTTAGTATAGGTGATTTTGTGATGTTGAAAGTTTCACCATGGAAGGGTGTCATCAGATTTGGAAAGAAAGGGAAGCTCAGTCCGAGATATGTGGGGCCGTTCAGAATATGTAAACGAATTGGGCCAGTAGCATATCAGTTAGAGCTGCCAGAAGAGTTGAGTTTAATTCACAACACTTTCCACGTGTCGAATTTGCGAAAATGTTTGGCTGATCCGAATTTAGCTATACCGTTACCAGAGATTCAATTAGACAGTAAGTTGAATTTTGTAGAAACACCGGAAGCCGTAATCGACAGAAAGATCAGGGTGTTGAGAAACAAAGAAATAAATCTGGTTAAAATTCGGTGGAAGTTTCACAAAGGACCAGAAGCAACATGGAAATTAAAATCCAAGATGAAATCAGAATATCCATGGCTTTTCGATTAAAGGAATTCCGGGACGGAATTCTTTTAAGGGGTGGATAATGTGATAACTTGATCCTGGTTATCAC
>NC_037539.1:21744815-21755718 GCF_001531365.2 Cynara cardunculus var. scolymus | reverse complement strand
TGTAATATGGAAGAAGTCTGGTATTGAGTTCTTATTTGTTCATATATTTGTTATATATATGAATAATTGTTTTCCATAAAGATTTTTGGTGATTTTCACCCTGCAATAACATAAATAGGGTATCTCACTAGACCTTTCGGTCTAACCCTCGTTTTTTGATTTTAACTATGTGTTGCAGGAGGTACGGACAGTAAGGGAAAGAGGAAGATTTAATATTTTCCTATATGCATTTCTGCTTGAAGATTTGTTTTGATGTACAGTTTTGATTGATTAGTACAAGTGATGTATTAGAATTTTTGGACCTTGTATTTGATCATGTTAGATTCTTGTACTAAGGGACCTGAATGGAATACTATGTATTTCTTTTGTATGAAATATGTGTTACATGCAATGTGTGGGTTGGGGCGTTACAAACATGATGAATTATTTGCTAATTTGAAAGGTATATCCGAGCTTGGTAGTGTGATGATTGAAACAAGGAAACATCTTGTGTTTCCTTTGGTTTATCGATTATTGAAGCTTGCATTGGTTTTGCCTGTTGCAACCRCAACARTCGAGAGATGTTTTTCTGTAATGAAGCTTGTGAAGCCAGCTTTGCGCAATTGAATTTGTGACGATTTTTTGAATGCGTGTCATTTGTGCCGTAGAAAAAGAAATACTTGCTAAGGTTACAAATCAAGATGTAATGACTCGTTTTCAAATGATAAAAACTCGTAGAAATCAACTTATGTAGTCACGTATTATTAATTATAATGATTGATGTGTTGGTACATTGTTAGTTTAAGTGACCCCAATGTATAAAATTCCTGGATCCGCCACTGACCATGAACCACCAGAACAGTAAATGTAAAGAACTGAAGGTACATTAGAAGCAGATAAATATCTCCTGTTACATAATTAGAATTAGAACAAGAAACAATACAAAAAAAGATTGCCATTTCTTCCTGAAACTATACTTACACTTCAGGAACACTAGCTACCTGTTTATTTTCAATCTCTAATGGGTTTGTTATATATATAAAAGAATATAAGACCAAGGAAAAAGATGATTTCAGCAGATAATGAAGGATTACAAGCAACAAGAAGAGCTAATATCACTTAGATACAGCACAAGTTGCTAGCTCGGTACTATGCCGCCGCCGCCGCCGTAGTAGTCGTAGTAGTAGTAGTATCCGCTATTTAGAAACCATGAATCTTGATGTGTTCTTTCTTCACAATGCCAGCCTACCAACACACACATTAGAAAGAAAAAGAAAAGAAACATACTTAATGAAATTTGTACTCCCTCCGCTCCAAAATAAATGTCCGCAGTGAAAAACTGTACAAAAATATACAGTTATTATAACTTTTAAGTAGCTAAGTGACAATTCTATCCCTAATAAGAGAGGGTGTAATGGATTTTTTTCATCTCTGAATTAAGGATAGAACTAGAAAGCATAAGCTTACTTTTGAATGTAAGCATTAATTTCGGGACAAAATAGAATAGAAATGTGGATAATTCATTTTGAGATAGAGGAAGTATATATATTCTAATTGTTAACATTGATGATTACTTGAACGAGGAAGGTGGATACGTTCTTCCTTTGATCGCCTTGAAGTTGGATAACCTGCGTTCCGGATACCAATTATTTAACCACATCATTTTATACGAAGCAAAAAGGGCTGATGGGTTGACTTGTACTCATGCGCGTAAAAGACAACCAAAATGCTTGTATATCATAATCGTCACAATCCTTGCTCAGGTTTTTGGGTATCCGTGGGTGTCTAGGCCAGCTTGTGCGCACCTCGACTTATACCTTGGGATCATGAAGTTAATAGCCCTGAGAAGACTTGAACCAATAACCTCTAGGGAGCAAACCCCCAAGGTCTTACCCATTCAGCAACTCCTCAAGGTTTCTTGTTCGGGTTTTGGACCACAACTTTTAGATTTAGAAGCTCCAACAACAAACAAACTAGAAAGCAAGACACTTAAAGATTCCAATTCCTTGGTGTATCAGGTGCATCGGGTGCAAAATTGACCGTCTCCGTGAATTGTTGACAACTAAGTATGGGTTACCAAATGGGATATTTTGGTATTTCTTAAAAAAGAAGAGATGGAAAATAAAAAATAGTAGAATTAGAGATCAAATCTGAAAATCCAAGTAAAACATGTATAATATGGGAACAAGAGAGGAAGAAGAGACGATGAAAAGCAACATACACTTGGGGACAGATATTAACTAAAGCTTGGGAATATGCTTAGTTTATATATGGAAGATACGAATATGATTTATGTGAGTTATGTTATTTGTATTGTAAAGCCAAACCAAACACACCTAATATATGTCCCACTTGGAAGTAGAGTCTTGAGGTCAAGATGTACGCAGACAACAGATCTGGCCTCTACCCTAAAGAGGATGTTATCTGTTCTGTTGATATTAAGCTTGCATAATCATATCCTTAATCTTTAAAAATTTACAAATCCCAGTATCCACATATCACACATGTATCCTGCAACATTTCTATGTAGCTCTTTAGACTAAAACTAGTGTCACAAAGTTATAACTATGGGGTACTGAAGAATCATATGTTGCTACGGAGTAATACAGAGGCTCACCTTGCCAAGTTCAGGGTCTTGAACAACGGTACCATTGCAGCAAAACTCCTTTTTAAGGTCCTTGAGTATCTTATTGTAGCTGAACTCTTTCTTCAACCCTTGGACAGTGGTCAGGCTTTTCCTACCATTGCGTTGCTGTATACGTATATGAACGTATTCCTTTGACCCAGCACCTGAGTTCTCAGCATTTGCCTCAGCGAATGGATCTTACCCAAAATATAAACATCAATCAAAATTCTAGAATACAAACATACAAAAATATCACATATTTAAAGACCAGTAAGCATATGATCCTCGATACTGTTAATTTCCATCATCCTTCATAATTATTTTGGCATAGAAGAAGAAGAAGGAGCCCAAGTGTTATGTGATGATAGATTAGACAAATGAAGATTTATTTAACATGATTTGAACATACCGAAGGCAGTTGGAATCTGGATGTCGAGCTCAGACATGAAACTTGAGTGCTAGAATTGGAGGCAACAAACAAACAAGCAGATAGGTTTCTTTGTTTGAACAGAAGCGTACAACTGAAACAGAAGTTAGAATGCCATCAGATTGTCGCTAATAATATTAAAATTTAAAAAAAAATGCATAAAATAGACAAATCAAGAACATGCTGTAAATTCTTTAACAAAATGCAGAACTAAAATCAACTTTCACAACCTATGAAATTCACCAACTTGCTTTCCTTTGAGTGACTAAAGAAAATCTGTATATGAAATGAACCTCTACTAGAACTCCAGTATTCGACATAAAAACCAATTAGGGCAGGTGCCATAGCACCAATTTCATCCTATATGGTATGATTGAAATATCATGACTGTATTTTGCTTTGCTGATTCTAGAACATAAGATTTGTTTTACGTCTAAGTTCAACATTGAGTGTCGAGATTCAAAACGAAATAACACAAATTTATACATAACACAAAATTGTTTCTGGGATCCTACAGCCGAGTCTATTCCAGACTTCCTATAATTCTACAAGTCCTCCAATTGCCAATTGGATCCTACATGCTTGAGGGGATTGAGATTCTGCACCCACAATCATCAAAATCTAATGTTTGCATTTTGGGAATCTCAATCCAAGATCATATTTTTGTGAAATGTTGATGACACTTCACATCATTCCCTGTTTCCTTATCATTGACAAAATTATAGATACTTAATTATCCGATATAAATGAAATACTGCATATTTATTGGGAAGATAGATTCAAATATGCATTTGCACATTAATAACATTACAGAATTTTGACAATTTTCAACTTGATACACAAGATTGCCCTGTTTTGTCATCACTGAAAATGTTATAAACATGTAATTAAAAATCAAAAACTTCAAAAAAATGGCAGGTGAACTCTTGTGACAACTCCACCAACGTTGATGAAGAAAACATCCAAAACTCGCGACAAAATCATATAAAAATGTCAAATTACTGGAATTAGGTACATGTAATCTTAAACCTCCCAAATATGTTGCATGAGAAGAAAATGTAAAGAAAATCAGGTAAGCCAAACTTAAACCATTATTTAATAACACAACATAATCAAAAGATTTTACAAATTTCATCATCGATTCGACGCCATTATGAAAAAGAAAATCAGAAAGCAGAATATCAATGAAGCCGGAATTGATACATGTGATGTACGAGGCCAACCGACAACATAAACAGTAGGGTATCGATTGAAATCATCAAATGTTAACAGTAACCAAACAACAACAGATCTAGAATTCGATAAGATACATTGTAAAGAGATGGCATGGCGTGCAATGAAAGAAGAAACTGAAATTAGATGAAAGAGGAAGGAAACAGTTACCTGACCGGAAGAAAGAGTCGGCGATCGGAGACGATGTAGATGGGAATGGATTGAATCGTATTATATGATAATGTAGAGGTAATTTGGAGGAGAGCCGGAGAAGTGGACGGTCGAGACTCGTCTTTTATATGCGCCACTGTTTTCAATGTTTAGGAATTTCCCGGTGGCTTTAGCCACCGTATTCCACGCTAGGGGTATACTTGTAATTTGTTCTTTCTAGAAAGTTCTTTTTTCCTCCTTTTATTTCCGAAGCCCTCTGCCCTTATTTTTATTATAGTTTTTTTTTTTTAAATAAGTTTTACTTTTAGAAGTAAATGTTTATTTTTCGATATTATTTTTAATTATGAGATAAATAAATTTTCTTTCTTTATTATTGAGGGGAAATTTGTTTTTTTTAAATAAAAAATATAATAATTACATTTTTCTAAAATTATGTATGACTTTTTATTATGAATATTTATTTTTGGAACAGATTCTCGACATTGGTGCAAATGTCTATTTTCATTATATATGATTTTACACTTCATATTTTTTGTAGTTTTCGTGTCGGTTTTTATATTAATTTTATAGAGTCCTAAACTTAAATATTTCACAAAAAAAGTATGTACTTTTAATGGGATTAGAACTTATAACCAACAAAGAGTCACCAGAATCGGGTAGAAGATGGAGAGTCAGAGTCCGAGAAGACCAAAAGTCAATCACCGGAGAAGGAACAACGGCGAAGCACAGAAACAAGTCGAGTCGGCGTTTCGACTTGGTGTATCGAGAGGAAGGAACTTTGACGACACACAGAAGAAAAGCGAGTCGGTGAATCGTGGTTTGGGGTTCAAAGTGGAAGAATCGCTTCACAGGTACGCAACCAGTTTCTATGTTACAAATTTCCCAGATGCTTTGGAGGAGAAGTTTCTTTAGGGCAGGATGAAGGAATTGGGTAGGTGGTCGACGTGTTTATTGCAAGGAAGAGGGACTCGAGGGGTTTGAGATTTGGTTTTGTTAGATTCCTGGGTATTAAAGATGTCAAACGAATGGAAAAAGCTTTATGTGAGGTTTCCTTTGGTTCGTTAAAGCTAAGAGCAAATGTGGCTAAGTATGTTAGGAAAGCCACGAGGGAGGTGAAGGGCATGTCACTGGATAAGAGTTATTCTCAAAAGGTGGAGGCCGAGACCTCAGTGAGGAAGGATCAGCAGGTTCTCAGAGGCTCCGGTTCGTACGCTGATGATGTCAAGAACGGAGTTTGCAAAGAGACGATTAATTTCCGGGGTCATAAGAGTCTTCCTCTCAAATTTTCTTCTTCGAATGAAATGAAAGGTAAGCTGAAATCGTCTCTTATTGGGAAGTTTCGTAGCTTTGATGTGTTATGTAATTTTAAAAAATTTGGGGAAATTACAAGTTCACAGGAGTTGTTAGTCAGATATCTGGGGGGTTTGTATGCTCAGGTTTGCTTAAAGAGTTATGCCGATGCTCAAAACTTTCTGTTCAATAATAATAGTGTTTGGAGTGACTGGTTTAGCAAATTAGATTTTTGGAATGATTAGTTTGTGGTCAAGGATAGGATAGCTTTTGTCACTATTCATGGTGTGCCAATCCAAACTTGGACCCCTAGTGTGTTTGCTGCTATTGCTGGTAGATAGGGAGAAGTTATAATTCCTGAAAATTGTTCGGCGGTTAGCAGAAATCGGGAATTTGGGAAAGTCGGTATACTTACTGGTGAGGAAAACTGGATTATGGATTCTCTTGAGATAATTGTTAATGGGATTCTTGTTCATGTTCGCGTGGCTGAAGAAATTGCGGAGGGCATGTCCATAGGTTCCTTTTTCGAGGATGCTAATGGAGACTCGGATTCGGATTTGTTTTGTCGTTCAGAAAATTTATTCGATGACGGCTTCCTTTCTTCTTCTCCGGGTCAGTCTGATTTCTCACAGTCTCGGCAGACAAAGGAGGATGAAGAGGATCAGTCGACTCGTGGTTGTCGGAATGGACCCTCGGTCGAGTGTAAAAGCAGGGAACCCATCTCTCCTAGCCATGATCAGCTTGGGGATCAAAATGAGGAGGTGGATGGATTTATTTCTCGTGAAGTTGACACCGGTAAGGGCTTTGGATTGGTTAATGATGGGGACGTTAAAAGTGGGCCGATGGTGAATAACTTTAATCCCATGGGGCTTCAAGATGGGCCTGTGTTCTCAGGATGGCCCTTTTGGAACTGTGCCTTCTAGGGATCTCGGGAATGAGGTATTAGATCTCAATACTTCTCCGAAGAGTTTTGGCTTTACAGATGAGGTGGTTGGCCAGAAAGAAGAAGAGATTGCTCCGGTTGAAGATATAGGGGGATCCTCCTTGGATGATTTTGAATATGAACTGGAAGATAGTCAAGCTTGGTCGATTGTCTCGAGGAAAAATGATTTGCGTCTGAAACGTCGAAGAAAGTGCGGTACTAGATCTAAAAAGGTTCTGGAGGTCGAGGAGTCCAATAATGAGGTAGTAGGTCTTGACAGGGTGGTAGAGGAGGATCCGATTGTTGTTCTGGATTCCGAGGTTCCTATTGTAGAAGTTGATGAAACTATTCGGGTTGGTTGTATGGTTGGTTTTGAGTTGGAAGGGAAAGAAGAGTTGGTTAAAGATTCCTTGCAAGTTGATGGAGATGTTGGTTGTTTATGTTAAAAATTCTTTCACTTAATGTCAATGGTCTTGGGGGAGGCGTCAAAAGGAAGTGGGTGAAGGAGCTCAAGCAGGTTAACAGAGTGAGCTTTCTATGTATTCAGGAGTCTAGAATTTCCAAAGAGTCTTTTCCTAAAGAGTTTTTATGCTCTTCGGTGTGGGGGGGGGTAGGAATGTTGAGATGGCCTCGGTTGATCCGGTTGGTAGGTCGGGTGGTCTGGTCTCCTTTTGGGACTCATCTATTTTCATCAAGATAAACTCTTTCTCGGACAGGAATTATTTGATCGTTATTGGTACTTGGCGCCCCAACGGGGTCAAGTTAGGTATTTGTAATGTCTACGCTCCTCAAGATGCCAGTGGTAAAGATCGGTTGTGGTCATCTCTTAAGGATCTTGTGGAGTCTTTAGTTGTTGATGTTTGGATTTGCTGCGGTGATTTTAATGTTGTTAGAAGTCGGGAGGAAAGGGTTGGGTCGGAATTTGATGCTGGAAGTACTTTGGTTTTCAATAATTTTATCTCTGAGATTGGGTTCTTGGATCTCAAATTGGGCGGTCGAAAGTTCACGAGGAAAAGTGCTGACGGTGATAAATGGAGTAAACTGGATCGTTTCTTAGTATCTCAGAGTTTTCTCGGCTTATGGCCTAAGGCTGGTGTGACTGCGCTGCCATTTTTATATTCGGATCATTGTCCTATTCTGCTAGATGGCTGTGACGTTGATTTTGGGCCGATCCCTTTTAAACTTTTTAATTCTTGGCTTAGTGATCCTGAATTGGTGCAGATGGTGAAAGAGGGTTGGATAAGGAATTGCAATGGGTACTCGAATCCAAACAATATTCGGTTCCTTTTGTCAAATTTAAAGCGGCTGAAGGTGAAGATTAAAGCTTGGAGTATCTCAAGATCGGCCTCTTCTAGAGCTGAGAAGGCTACTCTTACTGCTAAGATCAATGATCTAGATTCGAAAGCGGTAGCTGGTAATCTGAATGCTGTTGATGCGCAAATTAGAACATATACTATGAAACGTATTTTGGAGATTGATGAAGCGGTTATTAATGATCTCAGGCAAAAGGCAAAAGCCAGGTGGACTCTCGAAGGCGATGAAAATTCTCGTTTCTTTCACGGTCTTCTTCGATGCAGATATAGCAAGTTAAATATTCATGGTATTGGTGTAAATGGAAGATGGATTAAAGATCCGATAGAGCTGAAGAAAGCAGCTTTCGCTTTCTTCAAAGAGAAATTTTTGAAGATAAGGTGTGTCGGCCGTCTTATAAGAGCAACCATTTCAAAAGAATCTCGCTAAGTCAAATGGAGACGCTCGAGTTGCCTTTCACTATGGAGGAGGTTAAAAATCGCTGTTTGGGGCTGTGGTAATGAGAAAGCGCCGGGGCCTGATGGTTATTCTTTGGCTTTCTTTAAAAAGTTTTGGGATGTCATTGGTGAAGATGTGTTCAAAGCGGTCAAGGCCTTCGAGGCCAATGCTGATATCGGAAGGGGATGCAATGCTTCTTTCATTACTCTTGTTCCAAAGGTTAAGGACCCTTTGTCGTTCAAAGACTATAGGCCGATTAATCTTATTGGTTGTGTTTGTAAAATTGTCTCCAAGTTGCTGGCGAATAGACTCAAAGGGGTGTTGGATTCGATTATCGGGAAGGAGCAGTCGGCTTTCATTAAGGGTCGATGCATTCTGGATGGTCCGTTAATTGTTAACGAGTCTATTTCTTGGGCTAGGAAGGCAAAGCGTAAAGTGTTAATCTTCAAAGCTGACTTTGAGAAGGCGTTTGATAATTTGAACTGGGATTTTTTAGACGAGGTTATGTGGCAAATGGGTTTCAGTAATACCTGGAGAAAGTGGATACGAGGAATTCTATCTAATGCTAGTGTATCTATTCTTGTGAATGGAAACCCTACGGAGGAGTTTATCATGGAAAAAGGTGTGCGACAAGGTGACCCTCTTGCACCTTTCCTTTTTATAATCGCTATGGAGGCTCTTAGGGTGGTTGTGTTTGAAGCTCGTATTAAAGGAGTTTTTAACGGGTTGACCCTCCCTAGAGGTGGCCCTATAATAGAGAATCTACAATATGCTGACGACGCTCTTTTTTTGGGGGAATGGTCAGTTTCGAATGGCCTAAACTTGATTCGTTTGCTAAGATGTTTTTATCTTTCATCGGGGTTGAAAATTAATTTGCAGAAAAGTTGTTTATATGGCATTGGCACTGGCATAGGTGAAGCAGAGTTGCTTGCTCAAAGAATGAATTGTAAGTTTTCTTCTATCCCGTTCCTTTATTGGGTCTTCCGGTAGGCGCACAGATGGGTAGAAGAAGTAATTGGAATAAGTTAGTGGATAAATTCCAAAAGAAACTCTCAGCATGGAAGGCCAAATCTTTATCGTTTGGTGGTAGGAAGATTCTTTGTAAATCGGTGCTTGGTAGTTTGGGTGTTTATCTTTTCTCTCTTTTTAAAGTCCCGGAAAATGTTCTTAGCACTCTTGAAAGCCTTCGGAATCAATTCATTTGGGGCCGGACTGGTCAGAGCAGGAAAATGATCTGGGTTAGGTGGAAAGTTACTTGTAATTCAATGGATAAAGGTGGTATTGGTATAGGTAGTCTGAAGGCGCTCAATTGGAGTCTTCTTGCTAAGTGGTGGTCGCGGTTTTTAAACGAAGATGGTAGTCTGTGGAAAGATTGCATAAAGGCGTTTCATGGGGCTAGTGGGGGTATTTTTAGCGACGGTTGCAAAAAACCGGGTGTTTGGGGAGCTATTGCAAAATGGGACACTCTCATTCGGAAAGCTGGGTTGAATGTGAACAATTTCTGGTCAGTTGATGTTAATGGCAGGCGCCGATGGGCTCTATTAGAGGACGGGGTTTTTTCGGTTAAATCGTGTCAGGGAAAGATCGAGGAAGGTGTTTTACTTTCTGATGGAAGGGTAACGAAGTGGAACAAATCAGTGCCAGGTAAAGTGAATATGCTTATCTGGCGTCTTTCAAAATCTAGACTCTCCACTAGACTTAATCTATCATTAAGAGGTGTTCGGGTGAGCTCTGTTCTATGTCCTTGCTGCCTAAGTCAGCCAGAAAYGGAAGGTCATCTCTTGTTTGGTTGTTCGACTACTAAAGTGATCGGGGCGTATGTTAAGAATTGGTGGTCGGGTTTTCCTTGCCAAGCTACTAATTTGGCGGAATTTTTTTCTGCAGCTCAATTCCCYTACAAAGGGAAGAAGGGTAAGGAGGGTTTGGAAGTAATTCTTATGGCGTTCATTTGGATGATTTGGACGAATCGAAATGCGTTGGTCTTCAATAAACCCGTTAAAAACCCRATGGTGATTTACAAGGATATTGTGCTCTTCTCCTTTAATTGGATTAGACTTAGATCGAAGTCTTGTAATTCCCTTGATTGGAATGTTTGGTGTATCAGCCCTTTAACGGCTCTTTTGTAATGTGCTAGCCTCTTGCTAGCCTTGATGGTTTTTAATAATATTGCTGTTTCTAAAAAAAAGAACTTATAACCCGTATAAAGCAAATCTAAAACCTAAGAAGTTTAGCTACCCCTATTCTTTTATTTCGATAATTAACAAAATAGTTTTTTTTGGTAATAACAATAATATTTCAAAATACACAATTATATATATATCTATACTATATTATAAAGTATTTGGCTAAAACTCTTAAAAACTCTTAAACTCTTAAAACTCTTAAACTCATTCATCCCTAAACAATTTCATCCCTATCTGATTTCATCCCATAACTGAATTCGTGTAACTAACTGCAGATAAACACAATCAAATACAGGATAAACATCTCATTTTAAATATAAAAAATCTAAAATATAATTAGGATA
>NC_037539.1:21738076-21741395 GCF_001531365.2 Cynara cardunculus var. scolymus | reverse complement strand
CCAAAGCTTATAAATATATATATATTTTAAAAGAACGGTACAAGTCATAGCCGAAATAGAACAGAACGAATCATTTATTTATGAATTAGACCGTTAACTCAAATTCAATCTGATAGAATCTCGCCCAGAGCGCAGTACAACCAGAGGCTCTGGTCTATTCCACAGAGGCTCTGGTCCTCCAGAGGGCCTCTGTCCCGAAGGACTTGGAATCCATAGCATAAAACAACCAGAGACTCTGGTCTATTCCACAGAGGCTCTGGTCGTCCAGCGGGCCTCTGTCCCGAAGGACTTGGAGTCCAGAGCGTAGCAGCGGGCCTCTGGTCCCAAAGGACGGAGTCCGGGACGCAATACAACCAGAAGCTCTGGTCTAGACCACAGAGGCTCTGGTTGTCCATCCATAGCGCAGGACAACCCCAGAGGCTCTAGTCTATTCCACAGAGGCTCTGGTCGTCCAGAGGGCCTCTGTCCCAAAGGACTTGGAGACTTGGCCATTTAAATCACGACATAAACACTTTGAATCTTTCATCTATAACATACATTGCCTATTAAGACTTTTTAGGATAATTAAAATCAACTACAGCAACAAAATGTATCCAATACCAAAGGTATCACTACCGAATAACCATGTGCACCACGCCCTTCTTCGTCTACCGGGCCCGTGCAAAGTATTCACACCCGGCTTCTTACCAATCGAGATACGTGAATACGACAACCGGTATGCCACACCCAACCTCCCTCTCCTTGGGATACGTGGACATACACCATGCTACGACTTATCACACGAAGTAATACCCGTAGATCATGGTTTATCAAAAAGCCAAATAAACAGTCTCGGATCTGGACTCAACCACAAGTATAAGAATTAAGTAATACCAAACAGAATTAGGAAAAATTCACCTTACATAATCACGCATGTAAAAACATCAACTTTTCAGTAAGAGTTCTTATATCTATACTATCTATAAGTATAAGTTCGGTATAAACTCACAATGCTTTATAAAAACAACCGAATGTTGTAATAACCAATTCCGATCAACAATAGCAGTAAACCTTTAGAGGCTCTAAACAGTCTTAAAACAGGCCCAAGAGTAAACATTTCAAGTATCAGAAACCAAGTATATTCCAACCTTGAGTTATACACTTTAAATCTTGATTATCCTATTTATACTTTCTTGTACAGCCCCCTGTTCAACCCCTGTTTTACCACACTTAGATGCAGATTTAGCCATTGACCTGAAAATACTAAATAAAGTATCCTCTTAAAGCTTTCTAATGAAACTAACCTCACATTTTTACGATTTTTCTGAGATTTGCTATGTTATTTACAACATAGCAGCTCAAAGCTGTCGAAATCCAGCTTTATAACTCACTGCATGTTGCCGATTTACCCAATTTAGCTTCATCTTCACACATTAATCAACATTACCGTTTATAATCTGTCTAATGCAGAACCTAGCCTCTAATTTAACACTTCTACTTGAAATAAACTTGTAATTAGGAGCATACCTTTGATGATTAATACTTAATCTTCAAGAATCTAACGTGGATCATCAAGGATTGAGAGATTAGCCTTAAGTGGGTGTAAATCGCACCTTCCAGTGTGTGTGAATGATCTGGAGTGAAAAAAAAAATTCCATTAAAGGGCAAAAATCTCGTTTTTGTACTAATTTGGTCAACAAGTCAACCTAGTTTGACACAGTTGGCAGATTTAGTCCCTCATGCGTATCTTGNATTAAAGGGCAAAAATCTCGTTTTTGTACTAATTTGGTCAACAAGTCAACCTAGTTTGACACAGTTGGCAGATTTAGTCCCTCATGCGTATCTTGGTCGTTTCAACTCCGTTTCGCACGAAACTTTCCAGATCTCATAATTGATGTATAAGAGGCTTAAATGTAAAATATCCAGCCTCTAACTCGATCCAGAAGCCCATATTCCTTTCTAACTTAAGTAAGTACTAATCCTTAAAATACTATACTAATTTAATTAGACATGCTTAGCAACTTAAATGGGCTTTTCGTAAGTTGGATGTTACAAATACCTCCCCCCTTTGAAGATTTCGTCCCCGAAATCATGGTTGTGGAATTAATGAAGGGTACTTAGCCATCATCTCGTCCTTGCGTTCCCACGTCCAATTTGACCCCTGATGATGTTTCCACTTCACTAATACCAAATCTACCTCTCTATTGCGCAATTTCACTGTCCGCTCCTTCAAGATACTTTCTGGCTCTTCGGCATATCGAAGCTTTTCATTTATCTTAACTTCCAACAACGGCACCACTTCCTCATGTTTGCCCAAACATTTTCGTAAATAACCGACATGGAAAACATCATGTATACCCRCTAATTCTTCGGGTAACTCTAAACGGTAAGCTTGTTTCCCGACCCGTTCGATAATCTTGAAGGGACCGATAAAACGTGGACTGAGTTTACCTTGTTTTCTAAATCGGAGTACACCACGCCACGGAGAAACCTTCAGCATTACTAGATCACCAACCGAGAACTCGATCGGCCTTCTACGACGATCTGCGTAAGACTTTTGTCGATCCTGGGCCGCTTTCATTCTTTCTCTAATCACTTGAATCTTATCACTTGTAATTTGCACGATTTCGGGCCCCGTCAACACTTTCTCTCCAATTTCCCTCCAATAAAGAGGCGTACGACACTTACGTCCGTACAAAGCCTCAAAAGGAGCCATGTCGATTGTCGAATGATAGCTGTTATTATAAGAGAACTCGATTAAGGGTAATTGGGCATCCCAGTTACCACCGAATTTTAGAACGCATGCGCGTAACATATCCTCGAGGGTCTGAATGGTACGTTCAGATTGACCATCAGTTTGAGGATGATAAGCCGTGCTAAACGCATGTCGTGTACCCAACTCACGTTGAAAACCAGTCCAGAAGTTGGAAGTAAATCGAGAGTCACGATCAGAGACAACTTTCACAGGCACTCCATGTCGAGCAACAACTTCGTCTACATACAACTAAGCCCAGCGATCCATGGAGTACGATTCCCGGACAGGAAGGAATAGCGCTGATTTAGTCAGCCTATCAACGATAACCCATATACTATCATGCTGCCGAGAAGTATTTGGCAGTTTGGTGACCAAATCCATAGTTAACTCGTCCCATTTCCACACGGGGACCTCAAGAGGTTGAAGACTCCCATATGGCTTCTGGTGTTCTGCTTTTACTTTCAGACATGTGATGCATTTTTCAACGTAACGCCCGATGTCCGTTTTCATTCCCGGCCACCAATAATCTATGCGTAAATCATGGTACATCTTAGTACTTCCTGGGTGGATGAATAATCTTGATTT
>NC_037539.1:21734677-21737976 GCF_001531365.2 Cynara cardunculus var. scolymus | reverse complement strand
CTCTTCATTTGCATAACTTGGGACTCTTGACTCTTGAGAGATCCAAACAAGTCTGCTAACGTCCCTGTCTCGAGATCTAGAATGGCCTTAATGGACATTGTAATAGTCGACCATTCATCCCCAAGGCTCTTCAAGAACAGTGAGTTGTTCTCCTATGTGGTTCTAGGGATACCATACCTTTTACAGTTGCTAATCTGCGTATTTAGCCTAGCGTATGTATCCGTAAGAGACTCACCCTCTTTGGCCTTGAAGCTGTAGTATTCATCGATGCAAATCGAACGATTGTTCTTTAGCGTCTTCCTTTCACCTTCGATTAATTTCTCCAGTTCTGCCATATGTCCATGGACAGTTGACAGTGATCGATGCATTTGAAGATGTCGTTAGGAATAGCCATGATTAACAACCGTTTACATTTGTTCCCTAATCGACAATTACCTTGTCTTCGTCACTCCAGTTAGCTTCGGGACGAGGCTCATAATGCTCTGGAATTTCTGGTGTAGTTTGAGTTGCAGGAACTCTTGGAATAAGGTTCATTGGGACGTAAGGAGGATTGTACAGGAATTCGCAAATCCTAGGATGAATACCCTCAAGAAAATTCACCATTCGGATTTTCCATTGAGGAAATTCCTCACAACTAGAAGCACCCATTGCCTTTACTTCATCACCATCACCACCTCAATCACCAACAAAACCAGAACCCACAATAAACCAACCAGAAATATGCCAAACAGAACCCACACTTACACAACCAGAACCTATACTACCTCAACCAGAACTTACACCAACCCAAATAGAACCATCACCTACCCAAAAAAGAAACAACCACTATCCAACCTACCCAACCAACAATGCTTGTAGACATTACCTCTTCCACAAGGCAACCTCCATCAATCGATAGAGTGCAAGAAGTCATTGCACAGATGGAGACCCTAAGGAGACATCCAGAGGTGCCCCCAAAAGAACCTGCCATGATGGAGAATATCCATCAATACCTCTACCATGATCGTGATGAGCAGATAGTCCTTAATCCTCCCAACCTATCTCTAGAATCCATGGACTTGCTCATGCATAGGTTCGTAAGGTAGACACCTCCAACTCCACAGGCCGTCTTTTCAAATGATGGAATAAAGACGGTCCATGATATCAAGTTATGGACCTTTGCAAATAAAGCCATAAAGTATATCGAGTACATCGTGGAACGTGCTCATGGGATGATTTGCGTCTTTAATGACAATGATCTTATAAATCTCAATCCATGGGACTTGATAGACTTGTATGGGCATACCACTCAGTGCCAGGATCATGGGATCAGATATGGGATAGCACAGCGAGCGATCATAGAGATGATGGGGACTCTTGTGAAGTTCAAAGCAAAGAATGACTTTCAAATTGCTCTATAGCTTGGAATCGATAGACTCTCCTGCACGGCTTCGAATGAAGACTTTCCTGGACTACAGGAGAAGCGCTCTCCATTAGTCTTGACTCAACTGGAACTGGGCTTGGTCTTCAAAAACGAGTTCAAGGCCAAGAAATTCTTCAAGACTGACTGAGGCCTTCAAGTATTCGACAAACACACTTGAATGGTTTCAGAAGGTTATTCAAGAGAGGCTGGGCGGAGAGCATGTGCCGAGGAAAGAGGGGCAGGAGTTAATTTATGGGATCTCCACAGTCATTCGCTACAGAGGACTGATGATGCGCTTTTGAAAAATATTCAATGAAGACCATGACTGATGTAATTTTTCTTTTCCCTTACTTATTTACTTCCGTATTGTATGAAACTATCCAATTTTCAAAAAATGAAAACTTTTGCCAAAAGGATGTTTCTACTAGCTTAGTCTATGATCATTACAATTTATTTGTGTTTCATAGATCTCTATTGTTTATTTTTCATTACTTAGGGGGAGATTGTTAGACCCCATAATTCTTATTCCAAAAGTAACGAAAAATGCACAAGTATAGAAGTCCAGAGGACCAATGGTAGAAGAGCTGGAAAAGATCTAAGTGCTTGAAGACAAACCAGAGATACAATGAATGGTGTGTAGGTGCGATGAACAAAGCATCTCCATTACTCCTCTGGTTCACAACACTTAAGAAGTTCATCAAGTGTTCAATCAGACATAACCAAGTGAAGCAGAAACGTGAAGAGTCCTGGTTGAACATACATCCTAGAAGACAGTTGGAGATGACTCATCGATAGCTGAAATTCTGTTATGCAAGGTAGTTAGGGATAACTCCTTTATCCTATATAGATATCTTTTCCTAGATTATCTCATAGATATCGTTTCACTAGATTGTTATCTCTTAGACTAGATTGCTAGTATAAATAGCTTTCACATGTCTTGTAAATTAAGTAATTCCTTCTCGTTAAAGTTATTATAGTGAAATCATTTGAAGCTTCATATTCTCTTAAATATCTTATAAGATGTTCTTCACTATTCTTCATACATACGATAGATTTAGGTTCAATAACATAAATTCGTGTTATATTGAGAGATCTAGGATCAACACATTTGAGGACAACCTCTTGTTCCTGCTCCTCTTTCTTCGCTTTAGGGACCAAGTCGAGCACATATGGAACATAATATATGTATGCTAAGTGCTCGAATCCATTCTATAAACTATTGAATTATTAGTTCCAATCTATTGATCAAGTATCAAAGCTGAAAGGGACGAGATATGACTGTCAAACCTGTGCAACTTTTGTGAGTTCCCCAACTCGCCTGAATCGGAGTTAGCCTCACATGCTGCATCATTTAAAGTTATACATGGGCTAGTTTTCTTTATTTCTTTATACATGGGCTATTACTTGAGTTCTTCAAGTATGGCTAAGTAAACTAATTAAAGTAGGAAACAAAAAACGTTTGATAGTTATCTAAACTAAATAGAGTTAAGGAAGTAATTAAGGAAACGTCGCACTACTCCAAGCCAAACGCTTGCACCTTTCTATGCACCCTAAAGGCGCGTGGATGGTCGCCACATTCATTATCGATAATCCAGCGAGTTGTGCAGGGAAGGACGTGAGAGACATTGTTTGATTTTGTCTTCGATTTTAATTGTAACTCTGTCTATATACCAGTCTCCTCAACTTTAGAAGAACTCAACTCCAAGTTCTCGTATAAATAAATGGCTTCAACCGTGTGATATTTGTTAGAACCCATAATGCAAAATGTAAAAGGTAATGAAAAACAATAAGTGATGAAGAACCAGAAGATCAATGGAGATATCAAGGCATAATCGACTAAGTCTGGATCGATGGACAGACTATCCAGAGCATCGATGGAAAGACCAACCATTGGACC
>NC_037539.1:21720512-21734577 GCF_001531365.2 Cynara cardunculus var. scolymus | reverse complement strand
AATACCGCTTCAGATCACGTACGCGCCAGTCTCTAATCTTCAGTTTCAGTCTTCGACGTTTGCTGAAGGATCTTTGGTGTGAGTGTTGTTTTTTTAAGTATCGTTGTCTCTGAATGAATTACAAAGCGAGTTCTTCAGCGATCACAGAACATGCTCAGTGTATTGATCGCTGGAACTGAAAGTATAGAAACACAAAAATATATCGAAAGGAAAAAGGGATTATCATCAAATCACTGAGAGAGAGGATCAACAGTAGTGTAGAAAAATAAAGCAACATATGCTTCTGTTTAGGCTCAAAAAGATAAATCGTGTGGACTACACAAATTTATTTGACTCAATTTGTGATCAAAAAGACTTGAAGGGGGGGGGGAACATATATCCTTCTTTTTCAATATCAAATTTCTTCGAATGAGAAACTGAGAGATTGTGAGCTGTGTGCCCCAAGTGTTATTGAAACACTTATCTGTTAAGAGATAAATGAGTAACTGGTGGGGTTGTGACAAGAATTGGTTTAGGCTTTGCCCTTTTCAATATTAGTCTCGAAAGAATTAAGAACTAATAGATTTTATGGTATGCCCAGAATTTAGAAGTTTAGAACAGGATTCTTTTGATCTTTTAATCCTGACACAACTCTCATCAATTCTTTTGGCTCACAACAACTACCCATCTCTTTTTATTTAAGTTCCGCAGACAAACCCTTTTTGAGTTTAAGCTGATGCAGATATGGTTGTCCTCATGGGTAGGTCTGTCGATTCTGACATTCCATTGAGGTATTACTGTAAAGCACTCAGTCCCTCCTAAAATGACAGTGTAAGCTCATATGATCACAAACAGTTGATCAAAATTATTATTGCTATGAAGCACAATAATCAGATAAAAATTGATCAAGAAAAATATAGCTTTTAAGCACAAACAATCAAGGAGTGTTGTACAAAATCAGATTATTCAGAATGTGATAGAAATGAATGAAGATCTGTAAGTACAAGTTTACAGATTCTGATATTCAAAGAATAACGAAATGTGTATCAATCAAAGAAAAAGAATATCAGAAAAACAACTTTGATTACAAACGAGTGTATCATCACCGAAAATGATTTTCATATCAAAGATGTGATAATAACGGTTTGAAGAATAGCTGAAACATGTATTGGAATTATGTACGATGAGAAATTACACAAGTAAAGTCTCAGGAAATACCTACTTAGAAAATGTACTCGTTTTCAGAAGAAAAAAAACAACTCAATTTAAAGATTTTCCAGAGACTCCCCCTAGAAAATAGATTTAAGTAATATTTTATTTCAGCTCAAAATAATAAAAATGAAACCATTTTGGTTCAGGTCCTGAACTAAATTATTCATAAGCCACAATCAATTTAAGCACGGGTCCTAAAATGTTGTGTTTAGAAACCATAATTGTTGTAATCTTAGATTTAACCTCCAAACTATTGAACTTCCAGACTATTTAGCTTCGAATTAAACTATCCAGCTTCCTGTATTCTTTCTCTCCATATCTCCCATCTCTCAATGTGTTCATCTCGATTTCAGGTTTGCTTTTACTTCATGTTTTTAGCCGGCCTATGGCATACTTGTCGTGGAAACAACAATTCATTTTTTTCCTCAACTCAATCTTTTGCTCTTGATAGTTTTTTCACTTTTGTTCAGATTTTAGGTTTTGTCTTGAATCTTGACCACTCTCTTTTATTTTGATTTATGAACATGTATCAGTCAAGCATGTCGTGACTCAAGATATTACTATTATATAAGACGATGATATCATATATTTCATGTCCATTGTAAGTTACTCTACTAGTGTTCTGTATCTCATACCTTTGATGATTATTTTTCTTAGAGTTGTTGTCAATAATTTGTTGCTGCAAGTTCATTTCTGTGTGTTTTTCCGACTTTAATGTTGATGATCATCTCAAATTTGTCTCATGCAATATTGTTTATAGGAGTTTGACTCAATGGAGTAGAGGACACAGAGGTGGTGGTTATTTCTTTGTCTGCAAGATTTTAAATGCCATAAAGAATGTAGGTATTTCTTTTGTTCTTCGTCAAATATACATTCATATAGAAAATTAATAAGTCGTAGCTTTTGAAGCCAAATTTTCAAATGTGCAAAGTGGAATATATGTTGTGAGTAGTATTTGAACCTTAGATCTTTTTACATCGATAAAGATTCTCATCATGGACTTCTTCTATTTGCGAAGCCAAATCGGGTTATGACTTGTGAAATGAGGTCTATGTTGCAGTTTCTTTTAAATTTTTCATTGATGTGCTTTGTATAAATTGTGAGAAATGATTAAAACAAAGTCACCTATGAGGAACCATGTTTTCACCAAGGTTGATAGCTTATGTCCTGGTTTTTATTATTGTGTAGAACAATGACATTTATAATTGTAGAAATAGTTGAAACAAAGTTACTTACAAGTAAGCATGTTTTCACTTTGCACCACGATTCATATTATGGAACTTGTGGCCATAATCTGTCGGTGAAAATGTTGTAAGTTTGAAGTTGGTTGTATAAGCACCGACATGATGATCGTCAAGTGTGAATTGTTGAATGCTTGGTAGGAGATGAGTCGGGGTTATTACAGATCAAGAAACAATGAAGGTAATTTTTATTAACTAATTGAAATATCTAGAAAATATGTATCTAAATTTATAGTTGTCTCACATTTTATCTTAATTGTTAGTAGAAAGGATTACTTACCTCATAGTTAGCTTGTGTAGTATATTAGTTTCTTATTAATTGATTAAATTTCATTACTAATTGATATAGCAAAATATGAAGTTCAATATTGTTTGCAACAATACATTTTCTCAAGTTTTTCATGAATATGAATACGAGCATGAATTTCTTGAAGTTGTGAATAGTCAGACATTAATTCTTCAAGAGAAATAGGTTCTTATATTGTTTTTTGTGGTTAATTGTAAACAATCATGAAGTAGTGGCCAAAGATTATTAGATTAGTAGCAACGAAACTAGCTAATGTAACCAAAGAAGATAAAGCATATATATCATTGCATTAGATAGTATTGAGTATATAATACTTGGTTAGTTGGTTTTCCCTTTTCAGTATGTTATTAACCTCTGTTTTTCTTTGCTAATAATTATTGAAGTGCATTTCTAAGCATGTATCTCTTATAATGAGCCTTTCTGAAGATACAACTTAATGTTTGCTCCCTTATTTCTTCTTGACATTTTTGCCAACATTTCATTTAAAATTTACTCAAATCATATGAACTGAATGATACACGTATCATGTCAAGGTTGATCAGTTTCTGATGTGCCAAGTAGGGTGGTTTTTTTTTGTTTTGAACGATGATTAATTCACAACAATTATTCCTTTTCAATATTGTTGTGTGTCTAAGGAAAGCATACCTATAGGTGAGATAGAGATAAATTTCATATGTTCTACGAATTAATTAGATTATGTTCTCTTACTTTTAAGTTTGACATGGGTTTTTCAGCAAAAGCCAAAAGCATTGATTTTTTTTTCTTTTTAGAGGTTGGTGAGCCTAATAGCAATGTCATAATGGCATAAACTATACGTATTGCAATAATTTCTGAGGTTGGGTGGTATGGAATAACTTGTAATGCAATATTCAAAATGTTAACTTGGCACCTCCTATGATCAATAATACCACTGATGTATCAAAGATAGGTAATGTAACTTTTCGACCTGAAAAAAGATGTAGATAATTCAAGAATCCATGGAGAGAGAGAAATTAGAAGGGGACTTTAAATTGTCATGATATATTTTATATGTGATGAATCATGTTTGGGGGTACAAAGTGAAAGTAGAGCAAGCTCTAGGATGTTCACCGGATTAAAAGTTGACACAGTAGGCGAAGTTGCTTCCATGAAAAGCTTCTACATCAATGTTAGGATGCTTAATTAGACCTGATAGCAGGAAGTTGAAGTCTGAAATTTTGATTATTAAGTTGAGATTATAGGTGTATGTGATCCTTGAGTCAACTTCTCATTGTCTTTTTTTACAATCACAAGTCTTTTTAGAAGATTCATTCTCTCAACCATTTTTAAGATTCTTGATATCGATTGCGTTGGTTAGAAAGTTCTTCAGCCAAAATTTGGAAGTTATTCACATACATTTATGTTGTTTTCTTATAGGCAATTTATTGCAGTTTTCAGTTTTCATGAACTCTTTTGATTCTCGAAAAGAGACTAAATTTGACCTCGAGAAGTTATACAACACAACTGAGTGTCCAATTTTGCTTGTGAAAAGGCATGAATTCAACTTAATGTCAGATATTTTTGTAACTCGCGGGTTGAGGATATACAAGAAGGATCAAATTCTAAGCAAACAAAGACAATTTGCTTCATGGACAATGTTCCAAAATGCTCATACTTTATTTTAGATACTTTAGAGTCTCATTAATGCGTCCCATTTTAGACGATATCAACCATGTGGATGTTTTTCATTTGCTTTTGAATTTACCGTTATTTCCACTTGAACAAGTATTGTGTTGTAAGTTGTAATAGTCTTGTTATAGTATCGTAGTTAATTTGTATAATTTTAGAATGGAGCATGTGGGGGGTCTCAGTGTAATCAAATTGGTTGTTGCAATTTACCTGTACCAGTTGCTCACCGCTGATGCTCATCCGTATAACGTTGTTTCAGATTGTGATTATATCAATTCATGTTGTTTCAGCTTGTGTTTGATGGGCCCACGTTACATTCTTCAAAGAGCTTTCTATAAACTTTGTTCTTGACTTTTTGAGATCAAATTGAATCTACTTTTAGATCCGAAGAGTTCACAAAAACTTAAAACTGCAGTTGCTTTGAGAGTTGAACCATGTTCAAGAAAGATGTAATTACCACATAAAAAAAATTTGGAAGGTTAATCTCAAATAGATATCATCATCAGTACTTTTATTCCATTTACAACATCCTTGTATCTTAAGTTGCATGATGTGTGTCTCATGACACGTCCATGGCTAACCAAACTTATTATTTAATGCCGGTGAAGACATTATATTTTGTTAAACAATTGAAAAGTATTCTTATTATAAATTCAGCTATATAATGTCTTTGACTTTGAATGCACGTCTCACCACTAGGTGGACATATGAACATCATTTCATAAACATATATCTTTTGCCTATAATACGGTTAATGTACATGGCAAAAAATTAACCGGAACTGAAATTTACTTTATTCGATTAATCAAACCAATTAATCCACAAACTGAATAGTCCAAAATCGTTTTGGTTCAGGTGGATTATTTGATTTTAGAATTTCTTTTATACACCTAGGACCCTGAGCCACCTAAGTTTCTGGATTTACAACCGGCTAACTCGCAAAGCACGAGACCCACACTAGTTCAGTAATATATTACTAAAAATTGATTCATTTGAGAAAAAATATAAAATTTAATACAAATCACTATTAAAAACCAGGGCCTAGGTATATAACCTTAAACATGAGTTTAATTAAACTCATGATTATGAAACCATTTTTTATTTAATAGAATCACAAATTTAATTAAATCACATATAAAATTATATTCCTAAATGACCCGGTTGATCATCTGCTAAAATTTGGCAGCTTGTAAAGTTTGAAATAAAATGCTTGTACCATTTTGCTGAGGATTTCGGTGTCCTCTCAAGGGTTGCATAATCAACATGGTAAAGACCAAATCTTATCGTGTATCCACATAGCCACTCGAAGTTGTCAAGCAACGACCAAGCAAAGTAACCTCTAACATCTGCTCCTTTCCTGATCCAAAATTTGTAACCAATAAAATAAATTTTGTCAGAGTCTTGTATCAGTTAAACTTTAAAACGACATATGCATTACATACCTTACTACCGAAAACAGGGCATCCAAGTAGCTCTTCATGTATTCTACTCGTTTGTCATCATTGAGGAAATCATTGATTCTTGAATCAGGCCGGTTCATCACGCCAAAGCCTACAAAATTCGCAGATTTCCACTAATGACCGATGCTAATTAGCATACAAGTGGGACCCACTCGAGTTTTGTGGGACCCGCTTCCTCTTGCTAGACCATATATAGAGAGAGAGAGAGGGGTTTACTTTGCAAACCACGTTATTTGTACAAACCGTACAAACATCATTCAACCAATCATAATTTCATTTTGTTCCTATTTTTGTAATTATGAGAGGTTGATTAATCATTTTTTATTCTGGAAGTTGTTAATCATGGATATTATCATCTTCATTATTTTAATTTTAGAGAAATACATGAAACAGTTTCATTAAAATTTCATTAAGTATTATATGAAACAATTTCATAACCATATATGAAATAACTTCATCATAAAAAGTATTATATGAAACAATTTCACAAGATTAAACAATTTCATGAAAAAAATTCGTAAGATTAAACAATGAACTCCACAAATGAAAGTGGTTTGCACGGTTTATACAAATTGGATGGTTTGTATTTGATCATTGTCCCCTCTCTCTATATATAAACTAAAGAAGAACTTCAAGTCACTCACCGTTCTCTGTGATGAACATTGGTGTATTATTGAATCTGTTCTTGAGATAAGTCACCATCTTCTCCATTCCTTGAGGACAAACATAAAGCCAATCCACTGCAGACTGCATAACCCACAACACCAAATAATTCACATATCCTCCTACCTATGGGAATCAAAATTGCAATAATTTCCTTCTCAAAAAGCTATCATCATCTATTTTCCCATCGTCATCTTCACATAGAAATTGATGGTATCATTCGTTTAAACCAAATGCACCTAATATATACCACATGGAAGTTGGTTTTTGTGTACGTAAATATGACCTATATCCCGAAGAATAGAGCGTCTGTTTCATGAAGACCCGCGACTGTATGAAAGTGTGACAGGGAGAGAGAGATGATAAAGTTTTGATGTTGACAAATAGTCAATCATTGTAATTTTCATGGCACGTATGAAATGGGAATCATGGTTTCCCTCCTATGAAAATTGCAATAATTTCCTTTCAAAACCCTACAAATATCTATTTGCCCATCATTATCCTTGCATATAAACACTGATGGTATCCTTCGCGTAAAAAACCAAACCAATCCAAACCCAACCGACACCGTAAATCCCATTCGAAGGTAGGGTACAGAGGATGAGATGTATGCAGACCTTAATTCTACCTCTAAAAGTAGAAAGGTTGTTTCCTTAAAGACCCGAGATTGTGCAAGAGTATGAGCAAACGTGTAGAAGGAACAAGGACTAACACATATAGTCAATCGTTGTAATTCTAATATAGGGAAGAGGATAAAACAGAGAATGCCATACAGATTCTCCTATGAGAACACCGTTCTTAAGAGCAGTTCTGAGATAATAACCCTCCGTCTTCGAAACACCAGGTCCTTCTTCACATGTCGACTGTGAGCAGTCTTTTGCGTAGAAACTTGTATAATGGTTCACACCAATGAAGTCTAATAATCCATTCTTTAGCTTCTTTAAATAATCGTTTGATAAATCGGGTAATAAAGATCCCAGAATATCTTTCATTTCTTCAGGATATTTTCCAAATATAATTGGGTCTAAGAACCTACACAACAGATTAAACTGGAGTTTGAAGCAAACATGTGAAAATTTAATGATCAGAACATGACTTACGGAATTGGGACCTCACCAATTCATGTAGAAGGATTGAGCTCTCAGAGCAGCTAGTCTGTCTTGTGAGGAATTGCTGATGGGCTCATACCACACAGCATTCATAACAATCCCAATACTGGCCTTCTGTTTCTCCTGAAATCCAGTGGAAACCTGTTGAATTCTTTTTAGGGAAGACATGAAACCAAATACAAATTACCTCCATTTCCCCTCCTTGTCCACCAATCAAACGCTGACCAGGGGCGCACTTCTGTGGGAGCTTACGGTGGCACGACATCGTAGCAGAAATTCTTTTACGTTCCTTGAGGGCGCAATGTTTGGTTGCGTGGCCCGATACCTATAGGCTATATTTTTTTAAACTAAATTTTGAAAGGGTGAGAGTTCGAATCCCCTTTTTGGCAAATTTCCTGTTTTCAGCTTTTATCTATAACTTCTGTTGTACTAAACCATTTGCGGGAAACTGGCCGTGGAGGGGTCGAACCCATGGCCCTTTCTTGCAAATGCAAGCAACCAACCAACTCGTGCCACCGTTTGGTTTAATTTATATTAAATTTTCCATATTTTTTACACTTAAGGTAAAAGTGCCACCCTTCGAAAATTTTGCTAAATCTGTCTTTGTCCTTACTACTGGTTGAAGAGAGATAAGAAAAGAACGAATTAAAATAAATATATATTAAATGAAGTAACCATATGACAGGTGATAATTGACATGGAATTTGGGGACAAGTGATTTGTAAGGGAGTAAATTTTGCCCAATTGTGGGATTCCTAGATTATCTTGAGCAAGCCCAAAGCCGATAAAAAGCGGTTAAATCCCACAAGTTTATATTATTTAGGGGTCGTTTACCAAACACTTAGCCGGTAAGTGTTTATCGGTAAAATCTAACATTATAATTTACTTACTGGGTAAGATCTTAGTCCACCAAAACGACACCGTATGCAACAATTTACCTGGTAAGCGCTTACCGTGGTAAGAGTCATCGCCTTCACTTACCGGGTAAGACTCTTGGTCATTGTCTCGCTCTTACCGGGTAAGACTCTTGGTCATTGTCTCGCTCTTACCGGGTAAGACTCTTGGTCATTGTCTCGCTCTTACCGGGTAAAATTCTTGGTCTTTACCATATTCATCCGGTGTAGGTAATGTGACTTGATAAGCGCTTACCAAGATAAGCGTTTGGTAAACGGCCCCTTACTTGTGTTAAGTAAGGTTGGAGTACCTGATATTTGGTCCGGTAGATGTCGACTGCCGACGCATGAGATAGAATCATATTATGAGCTACGATAAACGGCTCCCTCTCAGAATCTCCAGAGCTACAATTCCCAAACGAACCTGAGCACCTAGCTGGTGGGTAAATCCCCGATCTATAACCACGTATAGCAACAACATTTGGTTCATTGAAGGTGACCCAGTACTTGACTCGGTCCCCATAGTATTTGAAACATATATGCGCATAGTAAGCAAAATCTTGCCTGACAAAGAAAGAAGAAGATACTTATGTTTACCATACATTTGGTTAATCAGATTCATGACAAGAATTCTAGATATGCTCAGTAACGAGAAAACTGCTACTTACTGCACTTGTGGACTTAGCCAACCACCATATCTATCTTCAAGTTCCTGAGGTATATCGTAATGAGTCAATGACACAAATGGTTGGATTCCTGAAAGGGGATTTATTTATATCATAATTATTTTGAATTTGAAAGTTGAACTTCCATAATCAGAAATTGGAGTCTTTAATGAGGAAATATATGGAATATATATATTATTTTCTCAACCTTTTCCTATGAGGGCATTGATGAGCTTGTCATAATGTCTTATTCCAGCCATGTTCACAGTTCCAAACCTTCCCTCTAATGGAAGAAAACAAACCAATAATCAACAACTCACTTGACAAATATCGTATGCATAATCTCAATAGCGAAAAGCAGGAGAAAAGTATACCAAACAAAACGAACCCATTAAGTCTCACACATGGGTAGGATGTGGGGGTAAGATGTATGAAGACCTCCAACTTACAAAACAAAAAATTTAAAAAACAAGCAAGCTACAAGATATAGGGCGTGCAAAGAAGCAATGGGTACAGTAAACAGAAAGTGCAGCAAGAACATACTTCATATTTCTGACCTATACCACAAACAATCAAAATTTATATAAATGAAAACCTAGCGCTCTCTCTCTCTCTCTCTCTCCATACATGTTCATGTATGAAAATGCAACCACACATGATTTGCTAATATATTTGAGTAGGTTGTTGTACAGGTTATAATTTATGATTTTTACTTAAAAAGCAGAAGCTAAGAGAACATTAATAACTTACTAGGTAAAATTCTAGCCCATGATATGGAGAAACGATAGGCATTTAATCCAATGTATTCCATAAGCTCAAGATCATCCTATATTATCATAAAGACACAAGATTAGCACATTTTCATGGAAATTTTGTCTACCTTTGGTTAGAGGTAAAGTTTGCATGCATCCTATCTTTACATGAGATTACTGGGTTTGTTTGGTTTGGTTTACACAAGATTAACATACTAATTCTAATGCTAGAGAAAAATAGTAAGCAGTAAAATAAAACTTAAAGTAGCTCTTTTAAATTGCATTAGCAGTCATTATATTCAATGCCAAGTAACTTGAACGATGAGTGATACAAGTTTTGAGTCCAATAGCAATGACCAAGTCACCCCTAAGGTCGAACGAATATTATCAACTTGTGAACTCATTCTATTTTCAATTTCTTATATTTACTAAGTAGATCTAAGCATGTGTTCTAATTTTCAATTTGTACATCCTAAGGTGTGATTCGTATCTTGAATACTGTTCACCATTTTAGACAGTAAGAAAGAATAAATCTATCATCGATAGTACAGCTAACCATGCCCCTTCCTGACATTTTATAGGCATGGGTAAACGTAAAAATAGGGCCCACGGCAAGAAACAAGGTTTTTAGCAATTACTTTTGTCGTCGCAAAAAGTTCATTTATCATCAGAAAGAGTATATAACAACATGTTGTTGCCATAACTTGCAGCGGAAACATATCATCGCTAAAAGGAGCATTGTCAAAACTCATTTTTCTTGTAGTGACCCTCGGTAAGTACGAAAAAAAAAATTCAATAAATGCTCTTCATTAGTATAAAATTGAGTACAAGAAATGCTAATAATTTACTGAGGAAAGAAATCTTATTTATCTTTATTATAGATATATAAAAGAGTACTTAAATTTACATACTTCTTGTTAGGTAATTTGAAACCAAGAATATATGAACTATGATTGATAAATTTTTATAAAAAGTAAGAATTTTTTTAGTTCATAACAAGAAATATGTGTTATTTTGATACAAAAAGAAAATTTACGTGAATGAAGTAATCGTGAAGGTCAACAAGAGATCAATAATAAAAGAAGATTATCAAGGTTTTCTGGACAAGTAGACAAATGAGGATTAATAAGAATATAAAAGAAAAAGATGATTCATTGAGATCCAATAAGAATAAACAATGAATTAAACATATAATATGCAAACTCAACAAATGATTGTTTGAGCACTTGAATAGAATCTTCTGGTGTTGCGGAATCTCAATGAAAAATACATAAGTCAAACAATTGATGAAGATATTTAAATTTTGTTTTTCTTTTTTTTCTGCTCAAGTAAAATAAGATGTTAAGATTAAAAGTTTATGGAACATGACATATATAAGAGACATTACTAAATACATATAGTAGAAAAATTTTATTGATTAATCACAAAACCATTAAACACATCATAAATTATAAGAACAATAGATTGATTGTCAAATAATAGCAAAATATTTTATGTAGAAACAAGAATAGATAATAATAGTGAAGAAAAACAATTAAAACAATATAACCAAATAGCAATAGTCAATAGAAACAAAAATTGATAAAAATATCCAACAAAAATATATAGCAATAGCAAGCACATGATCTTAACGTTGAAATGTTCAAGTACAAAAACAGTCAAGCATATAGAGATAACAATAACCAATATCACTGGATCTTGTTGGAGATAAAAAAAAATCAAAGAGGCAATAAACAATAGCATATAATGAATTATCAATTAATTTTTTTTATTTTCTTTTATAATGTAATTAGTTGATATGTTTTTGGGTCCTTATTATCTACTAAATTCTTTTTGTCTCTTGTTATATGCTACAATTTTTTGGGTTTCTTTAATTTATTAAACTTCTATTGTATTTTAAGAAAAATAATTGGGCCCCTGATATTTTTAGGCCCTTGATGTGTGCCCGTGCCGTCCTCTCCAAGGACGGCTATGCAGCTAGCCCCATGCTTTAAATAGTAAAATGACAAACAATAATGTATAGTTATTAATAGTCCATTATCAAGGACTTAAAGGCACTTAATAATGTATAGATGTGTGGGAATTGTAAGTTATTCAAGTGTTTTGGAGCTATTTAAGCCATCAAGGAGGGTATCAAGTTGCAGTAGGAAAGGGATAACATGGTCCCCTTCTTATTTCATGGGCCACAACATCTTCTGGTGCACCCCACTACAACCACTACATATACAATGCCAAGAATGCACTAGAAGCAAGCAAAAGAACAACAAACAAATTAATATCTTTCGCTCTTCTTCGGTAGATCTTGTAAGTGCTCTAAAAAGCTTTAAAGAGCTAGGTGCTTTAGTAACTTTCTAGAGCTTAGTTGTTTAAGCAAAGATTGAATGTATGCATCAGTGGTTCATTTATATATACATATAAAACATCCTTTTTATTAGATTTTGTAAGAATACGAAAATAAATTTTTTGTTATAGTCCTTTTGCAAGAATATAACATATTAACAGCCAAAACATACGAATTCGAAAAAGAACAAGAAAACAAGATTGTATCTGTCACCACTATGTATACTTTAATTGGGCTAGCATAACAACTTGTTGAGATAAATTGAATCACATACAGAAGAAGAAAAACTGTAACATCTTTTTTCTTTAATACACATTCAAGTGCAAGCATATCAATGCAGAATTTTTCAAGTGTATATAAGCACTAGCATCTGCAAGTATTATTCTACAGGATTTGTTTCAATTGTTTGTATAGACTTCATTTAGAAGTCACTATTTTGTCTTACTAAAGAGGTGCATTTTGACTTTTACGACTTTATGTAATGGAGAGACGGAAATGATTTGGAAAGAAACCAGTTCTTTCAGGAGAAAAAGGTAAGAACCCTGAGGGAAAGTTACACTTAATTTCTTTTTCTTTCTCTCCTCTCCTAACAGTAAAAGGTTTGTACGTACAAGATACATGTGGTAATGATCGACAGCAATGTCTCCATTAGAACCATCAGCAATATTTCCTGCAAAAAAAGTCAAAAAGCTGCAAATATTAAAGAGTTTTGAAGAGAAAGTTACAACAGAGAAATAAGTTAATTACCAGGTTTATGTGAGAAAATATCCCAATTACTGAGACCTTTCCCATCAGTAAGGTAAGCTCCTTCGAACTGCAAACATGGTATGGATCCGTCCAAAATAAAGATCAAAAAGAAAAAAGAAAAAAGAAAGGAAATGCGTGATGGTAAAAGATCAACCTGATAAGAAGATGATGTTGTTCCAAACAAGAAGTTTCTTGGAATTGAAGATGAACTGGAATTGGCTCCTAAAACGTTAATAAATCCGTACGATGCCGTAAAGATTGATGAATATGCCCCGAGAACAACGAGCAACAACAAATTTGTGGAATATCCCATATCAAAATTGTTGAAAGATGGAACTATAGGGAAGTGATGGATGGAACTATAGGGAAGTGATGAATGGAACTATGCAAAACTAAAGGTGTGAGTAAGAAAGTCTGTATTTTTAAAGACGTTACAGGTTTTTATAGGAAAAAATAAGTGCAGAAAACAAGTAGCATATGACAGGAAGCCAAGGTGCAGTTCCCATAATGTACACATAGAACTTGTTCTTTTGTCCATTTGACGTGTAGGAGGTGACTCACAAAATAGAACCGAAAGAAAGAGGAAAGCGATGTGAAGTTGAAATAAATTCATTTCACGCATTTAATCCATCCATTTTCTGAAAGAAAAAAACAATAATGCATAATCAAGGACGTCTTTAATGCAGTTGTACAGTGATTTACAAACTTGTTGGTTTATAATCATAAGATAGTAAGGTACCCAAGCACAAGAAGTCAAGAAGGATATATGGTTTGCATGGATTGGAGAGGAAAGTCTTTTTACACTGTAATTTTGTTCTGTCAGTGTCATAAGTCATCAACAAACACTCAAGGAATCTTATGAATGAGCAATGCAGTGTCAGCTAATATGATGTTTAAATCATTAGAGATTTTCTTTAAGAAATGCTAATGACACCACAGGGTGAATGCTTAGAAATCATGTAATCTCTAAAATCTATAAAACATAAATAAATTTAATTATCATTATTATTTAATATACATATATATTAATTAATTGTCATTATATAATT
>NC_037539.1:21717748-21719517 GCF_001531365.2 Cynara cardunculus var. scolymus | reverse complement strand
TGGGTTCACGTGAGACCAGCCTGTTTTCGTGAGACCCGTAAGACCATATTTTTACACGTAACATTCACAGCAAAAACACTGTGAAAGTTTAAAAAAAGTCGAATCTTCACAGCAAAAACACTGTGAAGGTTTTAAAAAGTCACATTTACAGCATTTTGCTGTGAAGTTTCAAGTGTAAAATGTTGGTCTCACTGGTCTCACGAAAACAAGCTGGTCTCACATGATCCCAAGTGTATATATATATATATATATATATATATATATATATCATGGATCTGTTAACTAGAAAGAAAAGGACAATATTGAAATGAATGAAAATACCCATAAAGATGAAGGCATTTCAGCTGGGTCCAACAAATCAATCGGCAAATGATTGATGTCAAATCATTCCAAGGCTACTCAAATAAACTACTGACCACAACATTTAGTTCCATCTAGCAACATCTATTTACATCAAAATGACTTCAAATGGTACACTAAAAAAGAAGGTTTAATATTGATTAGTAGCGTCTTCGGACTGTGATACCTTTATAAAACAAATAAATTACCAACCACTATAGTTACTCACCTTAAATTTGTTTGTTTAAAACCTAACAACAACGTGGTTGTTTAACAAGCCCCTCAAATTTTGTATCTAGACAATATCTTAGAGATGGAAGCCCTTTTGGTAATCCATCCATGAAAGTTTATTAAGGAAATAGAAACCATTTAAATTTTAGTGTTTTTATCTTCCGTCTATGTCTCTTTCAATATTTCAAACTGATTTAACACTTTATAGTTGGCGTGAAAGATATTATAACTTCAACTACATGATCGATACCACGACTTGAAAAAGAAACGATACTCAAAGGTAGATGTTGGACGTGCATTAATCGCTCATCATTCACTTGTACGATACATTGTTGTTTCGACTTTCTCAGATCAATATAGAGTTTATAAAATCAAACGGTACGTGTAACATCCCAAATTTTCAAATACTTAAATATAACAAAACTAGTATCCCAAGATCAATCACTTACATTGCAGCGGAAATAAAATTTATAGTCTTACAAATTATATCACCATCTAAATTACAATCCTGAGGAGCATAACTTTGCTCTATATAACAATGTGTTGATGTGCACATATCCTTCTATGGAGCTAATCTTTCTCTCTTTATTGCACTTTTCTTTCCACTCAAAAGCCACCTGGGTAAAAAGTTTTAAAAAAGTTTTGGGTGAGCTTTAAGCCCAGTGAATCCATGGTTTTCATGCATGAACAACAACTTTTACAATAAACAATTTTCACGAAGCTTCATAAATTAGCATGCCTTGATGAGAATAATACTTTTCACAAAGTAAAGATATTATAATGCATGTCTACATCACAAAGCAACGGCGTCATGGGAGATGTCTACCTCACATAGCATTACCTGGCGAACTAACACAGCATGTCCGCACTTACGGCTTAGACAAGCTCACCAAGCATGCTCGTCTTTACAAAATCATACCGTAGTACATCCCTATTGACACAAATTATAAAAATATCGAACTTTTCACGCATGTATAGCATATCAAAAATCTTGAGAAACTTCAAACAACTTTTAGATAATAAGGCATGCAACCATTTTTAAAATAAATCACGTGTAACTCACAATACATGTGTTGATCTTCTCTCTCAGTGATTTGATGATAATCTCTTTTTCCTTTCGATGTATTTTAGTTTCTGTATTTTCAGTTCCAGCGATCAATACACTGAGCATGTTCAGTGATCGCTGAAGAACTCGCTTT
>NC_037539.1:21716320-21717648 GCF_001531365.2 Cynara cardunculus var. scolymus | reverse complement strand
AGAGCCTCTGGTTCTAAAGACCAGAGCCTCTGGCTTTAGTTTCTTTGAAAGCAAGTCTTAAACATTTCCCCTCATACTCCATTTTCATTGTTTTTCCCAACCAGAGCCTCTGGCTTCAAAGTCTTTGTCACCAGAGCCCCTCTGGTCTCAAAGACAATTCTTTTTCCTTGTTCATAACTCATTGCCTTCTCAACCAGAGCCTCTGGTTCCATAGATCAGAGCCTCTGGTTTCAATGTCCTTAAGTTTTTCAAAAACCTTGCCTCTCAACCAGAGCCTCTGGTTCTAAAGACCAGAGCTTCTGGCTTTGTTATCTTTGGAATCCTTACTTGGCATATGATTCTCTCAACCAGAGCCTCTGGTTGTATAGACCAGAGCCAATATAGAATCATATGTATTTGGCTTTGTTCTCTTTGAAAATGTATTTGTTCTCTTAGAAAACGGAGGTATAAACATATGGATATGTATTTGGCTTTGTTCTCTTTGAAATCCTTACTTGGTATATGATTCTCTCAACCAGAGCCTCTGGTTGTATAGACCAGAGCCTCTGTCTCCTACACTTCTCATATTTTATCTAAGTGAAGGGGAGTCTTTGATTTTATCCATRTGCATCATTKGAGGGGGAGCAAAAGTTTACTTTTGTAAACTTGCATTTTCCATCCAGAGCCTCTGGTCACATGAAATGCTATAAATACATATAATACCAGACCTCCTCTGGTTTTATAAGAAGGATTGTCATACTTCAACAGAGTCTATGGTTTGTTAACCAAAGTTTCTACATCATGCAAATCCAACATTACTACTTGTCTTCATCGACATTACAACCAGAACTCCTCTGGTTCCCCACCCACTTTGTCATGCATAACCAGAGCTCCTCTGGTTCCATGAAAATACATTTTACAATAAAACTCATCTTAATTGAAACCATTTTTAAGATTATACAAAATTGCAGCTTTTGTGACTAAAAACTATACAAGGGTTTTTAGAAGACCAAAACTTCGTAACAAGTATTAATCTTACAATTAGATGAGATTTTGAATAAAGAATTTTTGGGAAACGTCTTCACCAAGATATTATTTGGAATGACTCTTCATGTCAAATACTTGATGACGTCACTCAAACCACGCGCCTGACACCATACAGGCTGTCCCCCATGAGCCGTTTCAATATTTTCCCTCCCTTACCCCAAGCTGACACTTGTCCACTACATTAATGGCATGTACTATCAAGACGGCTCACGTTCATCCAATACAACCCATTTTCATGATTATTATATTATAATAATCAAAGAAATGTTTCCCTTTCCACCCCACCCCTCCACCCCATCCAC
>NC_037539.1:21712024-21714950 GCF_001531365.2 Cynara cardunculus var. scolymus | reverse complement strand
CTACTACCCCTGGCGATCAAAGCCAAAGGGGTATTGAAACAGGACGACCCAGTCCCACCCAAACCCCAGCCAGCCATCCAGAGGCCATTCTTCGGGCCTCTGGAGATGAACAAGCCAAGGAACCTCATATCCCATCACCCCTCTCTCAACAGAGAGGTGATGAAGAAACAAGAGCCCCTTCGCCTCAAGGCTCACCACAACCCCTCACACACACAGAAGCATTTGTTGCTTCTGACATTGATCCAATAGATCGTTTAGAGCGATCTTCAATTCGTGCACCACTCCCCTCGGTATTTGATCCTCCAAAAGGGACACACATTCGCTTCACTTACTCAGCCTCTAAAGCTGAAGAAAAGGAAGAGGATGTTACAGCATCACGAGATAGTTCTTCTCTCGAAGGCTATCAAGGACATGATGGAAGTCCATCGAGGCTTACCTTCGCACAAGACCAAGAGGGCGCCTCAGGAACAGAGGCCCAACCTGTAACATCTGTTGCTGCAGGGGTTACCCCCATAGTTGATCTGGTCACAAAGGCTGAGTTCTAAGCCTTTGGTGATACAGTGACGCGGTCCTTGGATGACCTTAAACTCCTCGTACAAGGGATTATGGAGAACCAACCCTCACCCGATACCCCAGACCTCCATCAATCCTTGGCCATCCTCCAACGCCACCTAAACCAAATCGATACCCAAACCCAAACCAACTCATCCCGCCTTCAAATCCTCCAACAAACAGTAACCCAACACCACAATACCATATCATCCTTAGCCACCCAACGAAACCAAATCCTAATCCAATCCATAGTCACCCTCACGGCTCAGGCAACTGAAGCCGATGAAAACTTAACCTACATCATTACCCAACTCCAAACCGTCATTCGCCATCTTCATCAACTACCTTCCTCCATCACCTCCCAAATACCTCACCCTCAACCTTCATCCACATCATCCATCGATGAAACCCTTGCTACCCTCACCACCCAAATGGCCACCATACAAACAACCCTCACCCAATTACCCGCCACCATACTTGCCCAAATCCCACCACAAACTCAAACCCCACCTCCCTCTGCAGGCCCTTCCTATGAAGCAACCTTCTCATCCTTCACTGCAGAGGTGAGGAATCTTCTTGCTAACCTTCCCCAACCTTCATCATCTGCAACAACCTCTGTGTCATCTCCTCCCTCTACAGGCACAGACTTTGCTACAAGAGCCGACCTACGGGCTCTGTCCAAGGCACTTATCTCCTCTGTCAATGAGATAAGTGCAAAGTTTGCTGCTCGATCCGTTGCACCCACCACTGCGCTGAGGAAGAGTTTACATCAACAGCAAGAGCGAACAAACACTCTCCTTCGCACAATGGAAGACCGGCGCAGAAAGGATCGGGTGTGCACTCTCACTTCCCACATTAGAATGTGGAAAAAGAAGAATAGATCAAGAGTATCCTGCTCTTCCAGCTGCTCCTACAAACGACCAAGGCATGAAGACCAAGACCTCGATGATCAAGGTCTTGGACCTCATGAGGGGGAGACAGAGGCGGCGGCTACACAACAAATAGGATCCGCTGCACCACAGCAACCATCACCACAACAACCACCATCAACCCAACAAACCCTACCAAGGGAACCAGAGGCCTTGCCCTCTGATGAAGAATAGAATATCCAAGTTCCCTCAGCCACAATACTAGACCCCATCGTGTTGAGTTCATCAACCGATGAAGAACCAAAAACACCACCTACAAAAACAAACCAAACCTTCACTCCCTCACCCACAACAAACCTACCCTTAACACCTTCTCCAACACCTYRACCCTTCACTCTTACCTCACAACCAGAACCCACAAAAACCCAACCATCGCCTCAACGACCCCAAACCCCACTAGAAACTTCTCAACCACTTGAAACTGAACCAACCAAAGAAAACTCACCCTCTACCCATACACAACCCCAAGCYGAGACACAACCCTCAACCCAACATCCTGTGGTGCATGYGGACATCCCTTCTTCCTCGAGGCATCCTCCAYAAGGCCTGGTGGACGAAATAATTCAAGGCATGGAGTTGATGAGAAGAAGACCTCAATTGCCGCCCAGGGAACCAATAATGATGGAAAACATTCATCAATACATGTACCAAGAACRHRAAGAAAGCCTGTCAACCAATCCTCCAATCCTATCGCCAGAGTCTATGAAYCTTCTACATCATCGTTTCATAAGACAGACTACTCAACCACCTCAAGTTGTCTTTTCAAACGATGAAATAAGAAGAGTCATAGACTTAAAAATAAAGTCATTTGCCAACAGAGCCATACGCTACATCGAGTTCAATGTGGAAAGAGCCCATGGGGTAGTTAGCATGTTCAACGAGAACGATCTCATCAACCTTAATCCATATGACTTGATTGAGTTACATGCCTACACAGCTCAAAGGCAAGATCATGGGATACGATTTGGAATGGCGAACAGAGCTATTGTCAAGACAATGGAGTCCCTGGTGAAGCACCGAGCCAAAAGCGATTTTGAAATTTCTCTTAGGCTAGGCATTGAGAGGTTATCCTGCGCTCCTCCAAATGAAGATTTCCACGGCTTGCAGGAGATACGTTCTGCTTCAGTTCTTACTCAACCTGAACTCGGACTTGTTTACAAGAATGAGTTTGGGGTTAAAAAGTTCTTCAGATTGACTGAAGCCTTCAAGTATTCAACAGATACACTTGAATGGTTTCAAAAAAACATTAGAGAAAGACTAGGCAGAAACCATGTGCCAAGGGAAGAGGGGAGTCATCTCATACATGAGATATCAACCATCATTGCTTATCGAAGACTACTCTTGCGCTTCAAAGAGATATACTCAGGTAGTTAGTGATGAGATGAAATTTTTGCTCATTTTGTCTTGATGTAATTTGTTTCCAGTACTGTAAAGAAATTTCATCA
>NC_037539.1:21701274-21709614 GCF_001531365.2 Cynara cardunculus var. scolymus | reverse complement strand
AATCGAATAAAAATTTAAAAAATTCATATATAAATTCTTAATTTTAATTTTATCTATATTTTCATAGAATATATCATTAATCTTTCTGCAACTTTAAAAATTTAGAAAATAATCCATTCATTTTTTCCGACTTTAAACTTAAAAAGTAACTAATCACTTCTTATTTAAGTTATTGAATATTCAAATAATAATTTCATCAATTTCCAACAATCTCTAAAAATTCAGCTAGTATCTCGTCGTTTTCAATTAAAAATTCAAATATAAATTAGTTTAAATTGTATTATTTTTTTATATAAAAAACAGTATTGTTATAATAAAAATATATATAAAAGAAAATTTGAAAAATATAAGGTTAGAAGTCAATCAAAACAAGCTTCCAACAGACCAAAAATGTCGTCAAACATCAATATAACAAACCGCACTTTCACCAGCTACATGGTTTTGTTTATTGCATGCGTTGGAGTTAATCTTCAAAGAATTTGAGCGATCAAAAAAGCTTGGCTTAGTTTCAGGAAACTGTAAATGTCAACTGCGTACAAGTTACGGGTTACCATGTGCACATGAACAGACATATTATTTCAACGCAGGCCAATCTATTCCACTTTAATCGATTGGCGGATTTTGGAGGAAACTTGATTTATCACTGTGTATATCAGTGGAAGATGGTGATATTTATTGTGATGATGAAGTGCAAATGTTTGCTGAGAAATTCAAAAAACAGTCGAGATCAATGAAGTCTAGTTTTCTAAGAAAAATAAGAAAAATAATAGTGCCTTGGACAATTCGTATTTGTGAACCGACTGTTTATACAACTTGTGGTCGTCCCTCATTGAAAAGTAAGGTTGTCAAAAAAAAAAAAACCGTGTCAACCCACCAACTCAAGAACCCCCCATAGGCATAGTTGTCCAGACACGTCAACATTTGTGGAGTTTGATGTTTTGGCGAACAATGAACAAGCGAGACATAGTTCATACTTTGACCAGAAAAATTATGCATATCTATGCATTAATCAATTTCCAAGTATTTTTCATCTTTACATCCTATAAGCACGAAATGTAGTTCATGCAAGTTACTTTTTTTTTTATCTCAATGTATTAATCAATTTTTAAATAATTTCCATCTTTACATTACGTAGGTACAAGATGTAGAAGGCGGTAGAAACTATGGATTTCTAGCGATAACCGTTTGTCTCGGTCGCCACGAAGATGAATGACTATCTATTTGATATGATTTAATGGATGAGTTAAACATGTACAAGATAGAATATCTTGAGGTGTATGTCATTGAATTATGATATCAGCTTTATAACTTTTTGAACTTCTTTGAGTTGTACTCATTTGCACGAAATAAGCATTGGATGTATGTTTTTAAAACACGTTTGTTGATTGCTTCAAGATACAATGTGATAATATATATTCTTTAACAACTATAGGTAATCTGACATTCTTTCCAGTTTGATCTAGTCCTCCACCGTGGTATGAACATGTTGCTTTTACAATTTGGTACGTTAACGATAATCATTACCTCAGAATATCTTTGGCAGAAGGGCACATGATGTCTTCTATTGTGCCAAATTGGTTTCGTTCAAATATGATTGCGCAATCGCATGAGCTACTCCGTACATAACCCAAATAAATAAGTACGAGCAACTGTTATCTAGTAATCGTACTACATAATTTATTTCACTTGATTGAGTTGCAATATTTTCAAACTTTTTGTACTTTATTTGTTGATTTATCAATTAACTTATGTTGATGATATTTTTTGTATTAAATTATTTTATCTTTATAGCTTTAAACATTTATTTATAAAAATACATATATAAATTATTAATTAATTAGAACGTTAACAATACAATTATAATAACTAAAAATAATTTATAGTTATTTGAGCTAAGTTAGAAATAGTTAAGTTGGAAATTTTTTATTATAAAACATAAATTTTGAAAAATAAAATTAAAAAACAATGTTGAAAAAAAGTTATAAAACATAAATTTTGAAAAATAAAATTAAAAAACAATGTTGAAAAAAAGTTATAAAACATAAATTTATAAGACATAAATTTTTGAAAAAAAATTATTAGTTGACTTTAACTTTAGGAATAAAAAGGGTGCAATTTATCAACAGAGAGGGGTGTATATATCCCTCATCCTTAATTAAATAAATAAATACTTTCCTTAAAAAGTAGTAAAGAAATTTATCATCCCAGTAAATATCCATTCAGGCTTTTTATCTTCTAGAAAACATCATTAAAATGATTTTTTTAACCGTTAAGCATAAGGTTTTTCTAAAAGACCGTGTTAATCAAAAATTGTTTTGATTGATTTTCATTAAGTCTTCTATATATAAAATTATTTATCTGTGTAGATTAAATAGATTTTTGTTTTATAGATTTGAAAAAGAAGATGACTTTTCTATAAAACTTTTTTCCAAAAAATAAGTGAGTTTTGATATTATTAAAGTAGTAACAAATGATTATGAAATCTAAGCGAGTAAAATAGATGTATGTAATTTGAGATATTAAGAAAAGAGTAATAAAGTTAAAATAAAAAATGATAATATTTATGATTTGAAAAAGTGAAAAAGCAAAATAAGAAAACGACATATAATCATTTACTTTTTAGTATAAAGGTGGATATGAATGTTAAAAAAGAAACAGGACACGAGAGAGATTTGTTGAATAAGCAGGGGACACACCTTCCCTCCCTCCCTCCCTCCCGCAATTACAGGGCGTCATCTCTCTCTCTCTCTCTGCCATCACCGCCACCTGCAACATTTTTGCCGTCTCTTCCCCCATTCTCTCTTTGCTTTATTACACCTTTCTTTCAATGGCTTTCCTTTCTTTAAATCGTTTCCAATACTTCATTTCATAATTGGTTCAAAATAAAAGCTATGATTTAAGACCTACATACACTACACACACGAGTTTGCTCAAAACACTTTTACTTTTCAAAGAGAGCAAGAAAGATAAAGGAGGTTTTTACAGGTGGGTTGAGCATCTTCAAACCTTCCTTTTGTTTTCATAATGTGATGAAATAGTTTGTAATTCCAAGGATTTCTTGACTTCTCTTCTTCATCTTATGATGATGTGTGGTTTAATTGATTTGAACACCATTAATGACGATACTGACGCGGTTGCGACGTCGTCTTCTGATTCTTATGCATCCGTCGCTGTTTCTCCGGCGCCTGATTTGAAGACGGTATCGTCTTCTCCGGTGCTTTGTTGTTTGGAGTTATGGCACGCCTGTGCCGGGCCTCTGATTTCTTTGCCGAGAAAAGGGAACGCCGTCGTCTACTTCCCACAAGGACACCTCGAACAACAACGAGTTCATGGTTCTCCGGCCATCGGCGGTTTCAACATCACTCCCCACGTTTTTTGCCGCGTTATCGACGTTAAGCTTCATGTAAGTTGTTTCCATGTAGGATTTTTCTTCAAAAAACTGATATATCGATGAGGGTTTATGATGATTGGTGTGTTAAGGGGTTTTTTTTTTTTTTTTTTTTTTTTTTTGAATTAGGCGGAGGCAGGAAGTGATGATGTATTTGCTCAAGTTTCATTGATTCCCGATATTAAGGTTGGATTTCATATTTTCATTTCAATTTATCTGCAACCAGATGATGAACCCTAGTTTTTTACAAATGGTTTGAATCCTGAATAACAGCTGGAGAAGAAATTTGGTGAAGGTGGAAATGAAACAGAGGTCGAAGAAGACGAAAATGACGGTCTTCATGAAAAATCATCTACACCACACATGTTCTGCAAGACCTTGACTGCTTCTGATACCAGCACCCATGGCGGATTCTCTGTTCCACGTAGGGCTGCAGAGGATTGCTTTCCTCCTCTGGTATTCTTTCAGATTTCTTCTTCCTAAAATGGTGTCATTTTCATGGCGTTCACACTTGATATAATTATAAATGACTGGTTCTTGTGGATTGAATAGAAAATGTTGATGGGTTTTGGATGTTGTAGGATTATAAACAACAGAGACCTTCACAAGAACTTGTAGCTAAAGATCTCCATGGAACTGAATGGAAGTTTCGCCATATCTATCGAGGTATATATATAATTCCAGGGTAAATCAAATACAAACCTAATAAATGTTACAAACTTACAAATCAGTTTTCATGTCACTACCATAAAATGAGCCTAAAATATGTTTAAACGTCATAATAACTTACTTTATAGAAGTTTTATATCACTAAACTATAAAGTGAAATAGGTTTACAGCACTCTTTTAAAATAAAGTGTTGAACTATAAAATCAACAATTTTGACAAGTGTCGTATAAATCCATCTTTTTATATGACACTTGTGTTTATAGAACACTTTTTCAAATAATGCCGTACAAAATAACTATTATGACACTTTTTGTTCTAAAAGTGTCTCAAAAAACTTGCTAAAACGCCTAAAATTGTCTTGTAACCCTATTGTAAGACGCTTATGGTTTGATTCAACTTAAGTCCTAAAGTTTGCTATTAAGACTTTTAGTTCTAAGCGTCCTGTAAAGCTAATGTTGTTACTGTGTGTATCATATATCAAACAACAACACATGTCACCATATATGACACGTTCAGGACTGTTTTGCGTGTGAAAAAGAATGAAAATAAGTTAATGTTTGAAACACTCGTATAAACCAAAACAAATGAAAACACTATGAATTATTGAACTATGTGTTGCAATTTTGAGGATGTTATAACTCTATTAGTTTGAGCAGGCCAACCAAGGAGGCATTTGCTGACTACTGGTTGGAGTGGTTTTGTGAACAAGAAGAAGCTTGTTTGTGGAGATGCTGTTCTTTTTCTGAGGTACAAAACTGTGTGCAGATTTGAATCTAAGCGTTGAAAATATATCGGCTAGATTTGGACCATTTCTCTTCAATACATGTTGGAACTCTCTTTTATTTTAAAGGGTTCTGCTGGACAGTAAGTAATACAATGGGGCTTCACTTTCACATATTCTGACATTGATTTTGTCATCAAGGACTCAGTTTGGACAACAATCTACCATATTTTGACACAGAGTGTGTCATGATTCTGTTGCAGGGGTGATGATGGAATACTAAGGTTGGGTATTCGACGAGCAGCGCAAATGAAGACTCCAGCTGGTTTTCCGGCAACCTGTGGCCAACAGTTGAATGACTTCACCGCGGTGGTTAATTCCATATATCAGAAAAGTATCTTCAATGTCTGCTACAATCCAAGGTAGTTAAAAGGTTCACTTTAGTTCTCCAAATCCATGTTTGGCAACTATGTTGGTAGCTTATTTTTTGAGCTTATTGATAAATATATGTTTCGTCCAATTCATGTTTCAATACACTAGCTTTTTTCACATTTTTCTTCTTCTAATTATACCTCTTATATTTACATAACTTACCAAAACACCCATCCTTTTAGATAAATTTACTTTATCATCCTTATTGGCTAGTTTTTACCCAAGCTTTTCATCTAACAGCCAGCTTATCAGCTAGTTTGCCTACAATGTTGCTTTGTAGTATTGTTTTACTGTATTTTCAACGGGAATCTCGAAATCATTGTGCATTTTCCCTGGATCACAATTGGTGGAAACTTGAATCTTTGGTAAAATTGCATCTTGTAGGGGTGGCTTATCTGAATTCATTGTACCATACCATCAGTTTCGGAAGCGTCTCACTAACAAATTCTTGCCTGGAATGAGGTTTAACATGCGTTTTGATACAGAAGATGCAGTGGAAAGAAGGTTTGACCTATATTCCCTACTAAAACCTTTTTACCACACACGATCAGAGTTAAAGTTCCCACACCGGTTAGATTTTGACCATTTCTCCTTAATATGTTGTCATAATCTGCTATGTTTTTTTGACAGGTGTACAGGTATCATAACTGGGATCAGTGACATGGATCCTGTTAAGTGGCCTGGATCCAAGTGGAGGTGTCTGATGGTGCGCCTTTTTATCATTCGTTTTCATTTTATTACTGCTTTCATATCTTAAATTGATTATGCTTTTCTTTTATTTGTATGTTTTTCCTTTCTCTTAATCAAATTTACAAATCCATATCGTTACTCGCTCTCTCTTTCGTCACACTTTTCACAAGCCGGTAGAGGTATACATTGGGTTCGGCAAAGTTTGGTTTCATCACCTTTTTTCCCTCTGTGTTTCTTTACGCCTTTATACTTGCAGGTAAGGTGGGATAGTGTTGAAGTTACAAAGCAAAACAGGGTTTCTCCATGGGAGATTGAGCGGTGCAACTCGGTTTCTGGAGCTAGTAGCATTTCGTCACCCATATCAAAGAGAATGAGGACTGGTTTTCCGACCATCCGACCTGATTTTCAATTTCCCAAAGGTCTTTTTTCATTGTTTCCATGAAAATTTTCTCAGAAAAATGCGATTTTTTTTTTAAACTTGTGCTTTATTTCTTACAGATGGGGCAGAAGGAGCATTAGACTTTGAGAAATCTACAAGATTTCAGAAGGTCTTGCAAGGTCAAGAAATTTTCAGCTATAAGAACGATTCTTATGATCATTGTCCCTCTAGAATCATTGGGCCGTGTTGGGAGGCAAAAAACTCCATGTTAACTAACTATCTCAGAAACCTCATTGGCATAGACTGTGATGGAACCTTACGAATGAATCAGGTCCTGCAAGGTCAAGAAGTACCTTCTGAACCACAATATCCAAGAGCTTATAATAACTCGATGCACCTTTCACCATTTATGCAGCAGCCATCATCTGTTTTACCTTTCCATAACGCAATTCGTCAAGCTCCTTATTTTCATCCTGGATGCGTTACCGATAACCTAGAGACACCCGATTTTGGTCGGGTATATTCAAGACTATCTTCTGATCCTTTGAAAGAACCGGTTTCAACTTGTGAAAGTAATTGCAAAGTCTTCGGTTTTTCATTGACCGAGGGTACGAGTCAACGTACATCTGTATACGCTAAGAACTCGTGTATGCTTGTAAACGAACAGGAAGAGATGCATCCAAAAAGGGCGATAGTGGAGGGAAAAGTTGTATCAATGTATGCCTTGGGTTAAGTGTTGGAAGAAAGGAGTTGATGAATGGTGTATAGCAGGCCAGCAGGAGGAGGATTAAGAAGATGATCCCAACATATAAGGTATTATCATCCTCTAATTATGTTAGAGTGATGGCGTTGCATCAGTTTGTATATTATATTTTGAGTGATTATGATTTCATTTTTGTTATATTAAACTGTTGCGTGGTAAAAGAAGACCTGTGTTGATAATTTTTCGCTTGTAAGTCGGATCAAGATGTATTTTTTTTCCTTTTGGAATCTACGTTTGGGTATTTATGGAAGAAGAATGGAGAAGTTATGGGTGTGAAACATTATATGACTTGATGAAGATGTTCCTTTTACATACATACATGGGTCTTGAGTTAATAAAATTGAAATTACATGGTTACCCTTGATGGTTTTGGATGTGTATCATATGCGACCACATTTGCCTATACATCGCTTATCAAACTCTTAAAACATTTCTATCTTATAAACAATTCTCATTCACAATGAAAAATACATCAATTTTAGAAATATGGAAGAAGAATGGAAGAATGGCAGTATCAAAACGTAATAAGCTGATAAATTGTTTTTAGTGTTTGGCAAATTTTGCTTATAAATATAAAAATGACCAAAAGGACCTTGTGAAATCGAACCAAACAGGGATCATCTCCATTTCTCCCATTTATGCGAAATCGAACCAAACAGGGACCATCTCCATGGAAGTGAAAAACCATAAAAGTCGACAGGCATGGAAACTAGAGAGGAAAATGTTAATGAATGCCTGATTTTCAATAGTGAATTCCATCGTCCCTATGCCTCAATCAAAAAACAGTGTAGGTCGATTTCACACCTGATTTCATCGTCCTTGTGCCTCGATCAGAAACCTTTATGGTTGATTTTCAATAGTGAAGATCAATGTTGATGAAGGGGTGTTTGGATCAAAAACACCTTTGGTGAAGGTCGGTTTTCGATTTTGCAGTGAACCTCGATGTCAATGTCGATTGAAGGCCGGGTTTCGATTTTGCAGTGAAGGTCGGTTTGATTTTCAATTTTGCAGTGAAGGTCGATGTCGATGTCGATTGAAGGCTGGTTTTTGATTTTGCAATAAAGGTCGTTTGATTTTCGATTTTGTAGGTGAAGGTCGCTGTAATAGTCTGGTTATTAATTTAGTTATATATATATATGTATATATTTATTTGTAAATATATATATATATATATATATATATATGTTATGTATGTATGAATGTGAGTTATGTGTGTGTGAGCATTTAGATGAAGAAAAGAAGGGAGAGGGTCGGCTATTAAGCCATCTCTCAATCTTTTTATGGATATGGATGTATAT
>NC_037539.1:21699771-21701260 GCF_001531365.2 Cynara cardunculus var. scolymus | reverse complement strand
TATGGGCGGAAATGTAGAACTCCTTTGTGTTGGAATGAAGTAGGTGAAAGACAGTTAGCTGGGCCTGAGTTAGTTCAGCAAACTGCAGATAAAATTGGAATAATACGAGAACGAATGAAAGCGGCACAAAATAGACAAAGAAGTTATGCAGATAAACGTCGGAAACCGATTGAGTTCCAAATAGGTGATAAAGTGATGTTGAAAATATCACCATGGAAAGGTATAGTACGTTTTGGAAAGAGAGGGAAATTAAGTCCAAGATATGTCGGACCATTTCCTATTATTGGGAGAGTTGGAGAAGTGGCCTATAAATTAGAACTTCCTGTAGAATTAAGTGGAATACATGACACGTTTCATGTGTCAAATTTGAGGAAGTGTCTAATAAATCCAGATGTGGCAGTACCACTACCTGAGATCAAGGTAGATAAAAAGTTATGTTTTGAAGAAACTCTTGAGCAGATTACTGATTATAAGGTGAAGAAGTTACGAAACAAAGAGATTGGGTTAGTAAAGGTTCAGTGGCATTATCATAAAGGGTCAGATGCCACCTGGGAACCAGAGTCGGAAATGCGGATGAAATATCCTTACTTGTTTGCTTAAGTGAATTCCGGGACGGAATTCTTTTAAGGAGGGAATATTGTAATAATCTGGTTATTAATTTAGTTATATATATATATGTATATATTTATTTGTAAATATATATATATATATGTTATGTATGTATGAATGTGAGTTACGTGTGTGTGAGCATTTAGATGAAGAAAAGAAGGGAGAGGGTCGGCTATTAAGCCATCTCTCAATCTTTTTATGGATATGGATGTATATRAAGAAATTTGAGAAAGAAAAACACACACATCACACTTTCCATATTTAGAATTCTCTCTGAAAGTTTTGAAGAATCTGCACAGGAAGAGGAAAATCTCTAAAAGCTTGAATCTCAAATTTCAAAAGGTGAGTGTATTTGAGCTTTGAATATGAATTGCATTCATACAGWTTGAAAAGCATTTAGAATTGATTATTATGAGTTTGAATGCATTTTATGATAATTCTTGAATAAACCGGCCAAGTGGTRTCCGGATTGTAATCCGGACAATTAAACCGCTTGTGCCTTGACTGGATAATGTCTAATCCGGGCAAGTGGTGATCGGATAATGTGTAAACCGTTTAAAGAATAGAGTGATGTATTGACCGGATTGCTAAACCGGATAATGTGTTGACCGGTTTATATCAAACCGCTCAAAGGTTAAAGTGTGTATTGATCGGTTTAATTTAAACCGGACGATAAAGAGAATGAAGTGGTATCCGGATTTGTAAACCGGACAAGAATATATATCTTTAAAGTGTTTGACCGGATATCTAAACCGGACAAAGAGTTTGTTTATTTTCAGGGTTTGACCGGACTTCTAATCCGGGCAGGTTTGACCGGACTTCTAATCCGGATGAAAAGAAAAGAATGTTTTGGAAATATTTTTGAAATATAATGAGCAGT
>NC_037539.1:21693699-21699536 GCF_001531365.2 Cynara cardunculus var. scolymus | reverse complement strand
GTGTAACCGCGAGAGTATGATGGGCGGTGTAACCGCGAGAATGGTATAATAGGCGGTGTAACAGCGAGTGAGAATGAGATAAGAGAATGAGATGGCGGTGTAATTCGCGAGAAACATAAATATGTTTATGAACAGGTTTGATTCTAAACTGAATGTTTGGAATATATATTGTTGTATGAGATTATACACTCACTAGACCTTTTTGGTCTAACGCTCAGATGTTGGATTAACCTATTTTGCAAGACAGCGTACTCTGAAAGATAAAGGCAAGGGAAAAGTCTAATAGCTGATATTAGATTGTTATGCATATGTATTAAAGATACATTTTGATAGTTCATGTTTTGTAATAATACTATTTTTAGTATTATAAGAATGATGATGTGAATTATATGTATTTGGAATATGAGGGTTGTTACAGTCGCTCAATCTGATGCGTAATTTAGGTTTAGGGTTGAAAAGGTAAATTGGTATCCAAAGCTAATAAGTTGAATCTGATAAGTTAGAATATTCTAACTTATCAAAAATTCCTTATTACCGGTCTGACATCTGTATAAGCAATTTTCTTTTTCTTTCCATCCAAACACTAAAAATTGCTTATCACCGATATCACATCGGGATAAGTCAACAAGCACTTTAAATAACCAATCCCATACACCCCCTAAAAGGCTTGCTGCCTTTGCTTTAAAAAACTGTTCTTTCTTTTCGAGGAGTTTCTAACCACATTGAGGTCTCCGGATATACACCACTTTGCCGCAAGGTTGTTGATAATTTTTTTTGAGGGAAAAAACTCCAGGCAACATATTAAACAACGAAAAGTTCAAAAACTACGAAGTCCAATCAACAAAACAAAAGAACTTGGAAGCAACATACCAAGCCACTAGTAACCAGAAAAAAACAAAGACTAACATAAATAAACCAGGAGCTAAAGAAGATGGTCAAGGACCAGCTCCAAAAGCAGCACCACCAAAACATGGCAAGAACCAACCGATTAAGAATCACCATTGAGCATCATAGAGTTTTTGGACGTATTCCTCCAAGCCACCCTTTGAAGGATAGCATTCCGAATAAAGTCGACAAGCTCCTACACCGATCTCTTTTGATTCCCAAATAGTCCATTATTACGCTTCTGCCAAATAAAGTACACAAAGGCAGATAAAGAAAGTTTTTGAGCCAAAGATCTTAGACCCCCAACTCCAATAATTAAACCATGTAGAATAGCATTCCATGAGTCTGCGTAGCCATTAAGACCAACCTCTGTTTTAACTTGTCTCCAAACCGCCAAAGAGAAGTCACAAGCAAAGAACAAGTGATGGCGCGAGTCTTGATGATTTAGGCAAAGAGAACACTTCATATATCGAAGGTCATGTTTCCACATACCAATTCTATCCTGCATGGGCAATCTATTAAGACATGCAAGCCACATACAAAAAGGATGTTTCGAGATGAAATCCCGAAACCAGACTGCTTTGCATCAGGGGATCTTATGTGATAACCGGGTTCTGATTATACTTGGAAGTAATTATTTGATTACGTGATTAATTGTTTATATTAATCCTTGATGCATGTATATGTGTATATGTGCATATGTGTAAATGTATATGCATGCATATGCATGTGGTGTGTGAGAAGGGTGTTTTAATATTAAAAAGCCTTCACCGCCTTCTTTAGGAAGGTTTAAAAAAGGGAAATTTTGTGAAAGCAATGGGTATTACCATTTTTAGAAAGAACTGAGAAAAGAAAGAGATTTATGTGTGTTTGTGAAAAGAAGGTTGTGATCAAAGTGGAAGCAATTTCTGTGTGATTTCATCCTCAAATTCTTTACTGAATTCATCTTAAAATTTGCATAAGGTGAGTTTTTACAAGCAGTCTTTGAATTTGAATATGTACTACTATTAAAATTCTGGTTTCCATGCTGTTAAGAACTTATGTATATATTTTTCTTAAGTTATTATGCTTGGCTGATAAGCGCTTATTATTGGATAGAGTGTTGTCCGATGAGGGTCCTTTATCGCTTAAGCTTCCATCAATGAGTATATTTGTATTTTCAAGTGTTGTCCGCTGAGGACCTTTATTGGACAAGGGTTGATCGGATTAGGCATCTCATTGCCTAGTTAATGACCGGATTGAGTATTATTGTTTCCAAGTGTTGACCGGATTGGGTGTTCATCGCCTAATGCTTTGTCCGGTGAGGATGCTTATCGGACAAAACATTGTCCGGTTTGAGTAATTATTATTCAAGTGTTGACCAGTGAAGGTAGTTACCGATCATAGTGTTGTCCGGATTGAGTGTTGGCCGATAAGGGCAGTTTATCGCCCAAGTGCTATCCGATGAAGGGCAGTCAACGGTTAAGGGTTGTCACCGATGAGGGCTAATATTACTCATTTATCTATCTTTCAAATATTGGTTTAAATTGAGGAAAGGTACTTGTAACAACCCATAACTCACATTGCATATAACATATAATTCATTCAGAAAATACATGTTTAATCCCACAAAGGTCCAAAGTACAAGAAACAATATTACGAAATACACAACCAAAAAATTCCAAAATACATGCTCTTGTACTACATAACATTTAATTTCCAAAACACATCCATTGATCTTCATATAGTTATGCATATAGGGAAACAAATCACATTTTCCCTTTTCCTTTACTATCATTATAATCTGTTGTTCCTGCAATACATATTTGAAAACACAAAATGAGGTTTAGACCTGAAGGTCTAGTGAGATCCTTTTTTCCATGTAATTGCAGGGTGAAGATCACCAAAACATTATCCAAATAAATCATTTGTCATATTAAAATGCAAATCCATAATCTGTTTTAGTTCATCGGTCCTCTGGTCCTTTTGACCAGACTTAGAAAATATTTCTAAAAAGTAGTAGGACCAGAGCTCTTCTAGTTCCTCTACCAGAGCTTCTGGTTATACCAGCCAGAGCTCTTACTCAAGTAAAATCCTCATAAATATTCATAGACTAACACAATAAATAGATAGAATAGTTTTCTCAAGTATAAAAGCAATTATAAAAATGTTTTTGTGTGACTAGAGCTCTGGTTCTACTAGTCAGAGCTTCTGGCTCAAAACCTAAGACCAACCACATGCCTTCTGGTTCAACGCATAGGCCAACCAGAGCCCCTCTGGTCTGTATATCCTTGTAAGAAAAGTTTGTAAGTATAAAATCTTTTGAACATCTTTTTAAAACATAACTTTGACATAGAGCTCCTATCTAATAGATACAGAGTCTCTGGTTTAAATAGAAGTTTTGTAAAAGACTTGTAACAATATCAAACCAATCGACCAGAACCCTCTGGTTCTATTGTGAGGTCCAACCAAAGCCCCTCTAGCTCCTTTCAAGGAACAACCAGAGCCTCTCTGGTTCCTCATAAACCAAAAACTTTTCCAAAACATAGTTTATCCAGAACCATTGGCCAAAAACCAATTTTTCCCCTTCTCAATGACATAAGTACTATCATTTCTGATAAGAGCAACATCTTTGAGTCCTCAAATCACAAAGAAGTAAGAACTCAAATATATTGCAATCTTAAGAGATATAATATCAAGAGCTATAATAATTCACACATACAAATGCCACCCTTATATCCAAAGGTACACTCTCCTTGATATGCCACCCTTATAACCGAAGGTACACCTCTCCTTAATATGCCACCCTTATCCCATGGTACACCTCTCCTTGATATATCATCCTTATTTCCTAATCAAAATCTATGGATTAGTTCCAAACGAAGACAGMCCGAAGTCACAACCGTCTTGATGAAACAGCCTCCATAGTTTTATCCACCAAAATCTATAGATTAATCCCAAACGAAGACAAACCGAAGTCACAACCGTCATGATGGAATATCCTCTATAGTTTTTAACCAATAATGGTTTTAAAACAGTTTTATCTTCAAAACTTTGAAACTCAAGAACTACCAGTTCTTTCAAGATCTTTTCCGAACTCAAAATCTCCTTTAAATCCTTAAAACATGATATCATTCATGACTGTTTTGAAGAAGCAAAACCTTTTTTAATTTTTTTTCCAAAACAATTTCTATAACCAGATTCATAAAAACTCATTGTAAACTGTAGAAACAGTTTATACCATTCTTTCTTCAAAATCAAACATCAAAACCACATATTTCAAATATCATCATTTAAAGGTTTTTAGTATCAAAACTCACCTTATTAAGCACATATTTGAAGATCTAAATTGCACAACAATTTCTTCAAATGAACACAGAATGCCCAATGTTGATCCCAGATTTCTCAATAACACTAATAATCTAGTTAATAACAACCAAATTATAGTGATTTGCTGAACAAAGTGATGAACACTCAAGAAGAAATTATGAACAAATAAGAACAATCTTGAGCGTCAAAGATTTCACTTTATTAATAAGAACAATGTAAAAGCGACACTTTTTACAATAGGCCTAATCACCTATTTATACTAATAAGAATATAACTATCTAATGAGACTTTTTAGCTAATCTTCTAATAACAGATAACGATTATCTAAACTATGGATAAACTTTAGTAATTAAGATAAACTCGAGATCTAGTTGTTGACTTGTCATCTCTAGTTGTCATTCATGGTATGATGGATCATCCTTATCTTTAAGTCTTCATCACATGCTTCTGGATGAATTGCTGGATAATACACTAAGTGTAGTTGACCAGAGGTTCAATAAAGATGCTTTTTCCATCGCATCATTGGTCGTCCATCGGTCCTCTGGTTGTGCTCTAGACTTAGTCAATTCTGCCTTGATGTCTTCATCGGTCTTCTGGTTCTTCATCACTTATTGTTTTTCATTACCTTTTCACTTTATGAATTATGGGGTTTAACAATCTCCCCCTAAGTAATGAAATAACAAACATAGACTAATCTAGAAACAACCATGAAGAACAGAGACTAATCTAATAGAAAAACATCAAATTCCAAATTTTTATTGGATGATGAAATTCTTACAATACTGGAATTAGAAGACATCAAGACAAAACAAAAAAATACAACTCATCATGAGCTACCTTGATATATTTCTCTGAAGTGCAGGAGTAGTCTTTGATAGCCGATGACTGTCGATATCTCATGAATGAGCAGACTCCTTCTCTTGGCACATGGTTTCTACCCAGTCTTTCTTTAATGACTTTCTGAAACCATTCAAGTGTATCCGATGAATAATTGAAGGCCTCAGTTAGTCTAAAGAATTTTTTAACCCCGAACTCATTCTTGTAAACAAGCCCAAGTTCGGGTTGGGTTAGGACTGAGGCAGATCTTCTCCTGCAGGCCTTGGAAGTCTTCGTTTGGTGGAGTGCAAGATAGTCTTTCAATGCCTAGCCGAAGAGCAATTTCAAAATCACTCTTGGCTCTATGGCTCACCAGGGTTTCCATCGTTTTTACTACCGCTCGATTCGCCATTCCATACCTGATGCCGTGGTCCTGCCCTTGAGCCGTGTATGCGTATAATTCAATCAAGTCATATGGATTGATATTAATGAGGTCATTTTCGTTGAACACGCTAACTTGCCCATGTGCTCTCTCCATAGTGAACTTGATATATCGAATGGCTCGGTTGGCAAATGTCCTTACTTTTAGATCCATGACCATCTTTATCCCATCATTCGAGAAGACAGCTTGAGGTGCTTGTGTGGTCTTGTTGGTCCCGAAAGGGTCTACAAGATAAGACACAGTTTGTAGAAGGGGGGGATGAATATATATTGATAGAGAAGATCAATACAGATTTTACAAGATTGTTTGCGGAAAGATAAGGTAATGAAAACCTATCTAAACAATCTTTGGTTACACACCGATCTTTAGCAAATACAAGAAAAGA
>NC_037539.1:21690642-21692274 GCF_001531365.2 Cynara cardunculus var. scolymus | reverse complement strand
GTCAAGATTCAGCATAGAAATGTCAATACTCCTACGACCCTTCAAGACGTCTTCTAAGGAGAACCTTGTTTCATGTTCGTTCCTTAGAAATGGTCCTTCATTAGGATCAGGGAGCTTTATTTTCTTCTTCCCACCTTTCTTCAAAGTTGGCCTGTCAGGGACCTTGACATACCTGGACATCCTTTTGATGAGCTCGTTGATGGTGTCCTCGATAAGTGTCTTGTGTCTCGACTTGGATTGCTGAATGGCTTGTCTGATCTCCATCCACCGCTGTATCCATAGCGGCCAAGGTAGGAAAGATACTCGGTAACGGCTTCAAGATTATCCCTGGTGATGAGCATTGAGACCAGTGTTCCACCGTCTTTGGATCGTCCACTGATGCTGACGCTGATGATTAGACGGGGACTTAGTCTCTTTTTCAACTTTGCTTCGCTCCATTGCTTATCATTGTCCACAAGCTTCAGCTTCTTCTTGCGTTCAACTTCTGCAAACTGAAGGAGTTTGGCCTGGGCTTGGATAGTACTCACCTTTTTCTGGGACTTCTTCTTGGGAAGGACTTTAGCAGCTAGAGACTTGGCCAGCTTTAATCTGTCTTCAGTCTGCTTCTTTTGAAGCTCTAGTGCTTCTTTTGAAGCTCTAGCTCTTCTTTAGCCCTTAAAGCCTCGAGTCTTTCAGCTTCAGAAAGGAAGTCAAACTCACCACCACTAGAGGTACGAAGAGGGATTTTTACTCTAGTCTGGTCGAGCGACTCCTTAAGCTGAGACATCTGCTGGTCTGTTGGAGTAAAAGAGCTGGGTTGATCAGATACCCACTCCAATCGACCGCAGGTTGTTGAAGGGATGTGAAGCTGGTACTCTAAAGTTATCACTACCTGAGAGGTAGAGTCTTCAAATAAGGTTTGTTGAGGGCATGAGAAAAGTACCTTCAAGTTATCTTCTTCAGCGACTGCCTTGCCTTTCGACTTGGGGTCCTGGTGCTCTGATGGAGTTGATTCACCTTGTCTTTGCTCCCCCTGAGATTGGGCTTCCTCGAGGGCAACACCTTTGGTGATGGTTGATGGCTTCTGGAACTTGATGGTAAAGTCATCTTCATCATCATCGTCGTCGTCAACATCTAGATCATCTCTGGTGTCTGGAATGATAGGTTCATCATCATCTTCATCATCATCATCATCATCTTCACCATCTTCAACATCATCATCATCACCATCAGCAGTGATGGTATGGACATCATCCCTAGGGATGGCTTCATCAACCTCAGCTTGAGCAGCTTCGGTGGACGTGATTACAGGAGCAGCAACCGCTTCAGCTTCACCATCCTCGGCATCTACTGCAACTGAAGCTGATACTGGACCAACAGCCTGAGAGGTCGTAGGAACAACATCGGATGATCCACCAGTGTTGGACCTCATCTCCCCCTCTCTGGCTAAGACTCTATAGAATTGACCAGAGAGTTCGTCCAAGCGCTGTCGCTGGAGAACCATGGAATCCTCCAGCCTTTGCAAAGCATTGGCTAGAGTTGTCGTTGCCTCATGCATTTGAGAGAGCTGAGCGCGATCATCGGCAGAGAAGGAGGGTGCACTCATTGGAGCTGGTTGACGGACATCATCTAGGATTTGCTGAAGAAGTCCAG
>NC_037539.1:21685428-21690542 GCF_001531365.2 Cynara cardunculus var. scolymus | reverse complement strand
CATTTAAAGATCTCGTGAGGTATTGCCATGATTAACAACCTTTTGCACTTGCTGCTCAAATCAACCAGTATTTTGTCTTCGTCACTGCAGTTAACAATAGGTCTTGGCTCGTAATGCTCAGGAATTTCAGGGGTTGTGCCAGTAGCTGAAACTCTTGGAATTAAATTCATTGGCACATAAGAAGGATTGTAAAGAAATTCACATATTCTAGGGTGAATTCCCTCTAAAAAGTTGATCATTTGCACCTTCCATTACGGATACTCCTCACGGATAAGCATGGGAGGTTTTGATTGAGAACCAGTGCTCATGAACGAGGTATTGGCCAAGTTTGCCATTGAAATTAGAAGAAGAAAAATAGGAATAAGATGAAGCTGATTTAATAGAGTAAGACAGGGTAACCTGAAGAAGACTGGTGTTCTAGAAAATGCAGATTAATACCAAAAACAGAATTAATCGAATAAGAATTCAATTCCTGCTTTGATACCAATTGTTGGACCTGTAAATTCAGCTTTGATATTGATCTATTACTCTGAATGAACTCTAAGACGATTACAGTGCAGCGGAAACAATAATAAGAACAAAACAAAGTAAAATAAACCAAGAACACACAGTGAAGAAGATGAACACAGGAGAATAGCTTCAAAGGTTTTTCAATTCAATTGAAAATAAGACGATTACAATAGGGAAGCACACAGAATACAAAGGCCTAAGCTGCTATTTATACTAGACCYTAACGACCTTACTGACATGATCTAGAAAGTGAAATCATCTAAGCCGTCCAAATAAAGTCTATTAAMATBWAGTCACGTGAGAAGCACATGCAGCTAACAACCTTTGAAAAACAGCAGAACAGGATCTTCACAGAAGACTAATCCGCAGACCCTCTGTGAGCCATCTCAGAGGCTCTGCTGTAATTGACTTGTATGATCTTATTGCCAGAGGACCATTTTCCAGAACCTCTGTGAGAGACACAAAGGTTCTGTCATTCTTGACTTGCACGATGAAACAGCTTCTGATGCTAGTCCTCTGTTGTCTTCTATGGAAGATACCCTTCTGTCAACACTTGCAGAATAATTTTTCATACTTTTACATTAAGTGAATATTAGAGTTAACAAGACATCCTTTCACAAAGTTGGTGGGTAGTAGAGTTAACTAATCGGCTCCGTACTGTACTATACTTTAGAAAGGGTATGGGTTTGTCCTTTGTATGTATAAGGACAAAACAAAAGCAATCGTGCTCCACAAACTTCTTTTCATTGCTGAATGCTGGAATGACATGAAGGTCTCTTCAGCATTCGCTGAGGCTTGGGCAGTCTTCACACATGTGTCGACTAGGTTGTAATCACTGAATACCGCTTCATATCACATACTCGCCAGTCTCTAATCTTCAGTTTCAGTCTTCGACTTTCGCTGAAGGTTCTATGTTGTGAGTTTTGTCTTCTTGAAGTATCGCTGTCGTTGATGGATTTACATTACAAGTTCTTCAGCGATTACTGAACAGACTTAGTGATGATCGCTGGAACTGAAAGACAGAAACATAAATACTTCGTATAAGGTACAAGGGATTATCATCAAATCACTGAGAGAGAGGATCAACAATCTCCCCCTATTTGATGATAACAAGACAACATAAAGAACGTTGTCTTATCAAATAATAGTAAGAAAAAGTTACACATAAAGTACATGTCCCTTTTAACTGTTTTGGGATCTTTTTCAGTGAGTCAGTCTTTACTTAGAAAATTTTCTTAAGTTTAAGTCTAAGTAAAATTACAAGAAGAGAAACTGAAACTGAAAGCTTATTTACTGACCTATAGATTGTCAGTGAATGTAAGAGTAACACTGGAACTCATATACTTGTGTCCCTATTACTCTTTTCAGGGATCTTTTTCAGTGATGCATGAAAACACTTATATTAAATTCAAATGAGATATTATAAGAGTTTCAGTACTTGTCTAAACTTACAGAATATAAGAATAATCACTGAAAGTAGATATAGTAAATAGTTTATAGTGCATGGACAATATTACAAAAGAAATAAACTAGTCTAAGTTGTTCAGATTTATGTAACCAGGTACATCTTCTTCAAGCTTCTTTCAACGTAGAAATTCCCTTCGTATCTTTCGGTCCATAAATCTTCCTTTTAAGTCATCATCTAGCCAGAACATGAGATATACGAGGTGTTCCATAGGGCATAGATGTAACTCAGACATTTTTTGAAATCTTACTTCACCGTCATTGTCAAGGAATATCACTCCTGACTCAGATTCACTCCAGCTTGTCCCGCTCAGCCAGCTTCAGGCTTTTCTCGTGCTTAGCTTCTACAAGAGAGAGGAACTTAGCTTGGGCATAGACAACGTTCACCTTCTTTTTGGACTTTCACTTGGGAAGAACTTTCTCAGCTAGAGACTTGGCCAGCTTTAGGCTGTCCTCAGTTTGCTTCTTTTGAAGTTTTTAATGCCTCGAGTCTCTTAGCTTTAGTCAGAAATTCGAACTCACCACTAGAGGTACGAAGAGAAATTTTTACTCTAGTCTGGTAGAGTGACTCCCTGAGCTGAGTCATCTGCTGGTCGGTAGGAGTGCTGGGGATAGGGTTCTCAGGGACCCATTTCAGACAACCGCAGGTAGTAGATGGAATCTCGAGTTGATATAAGGAAGTGATGACTACCTGAGTGGTGGAGTCTTCATATAAGGGTTCAGAGGTTTGGAAGAGTACCTTTAAATTTCATTCTTCAGTGACACATTTGCCTTTCGACGAAGGGCCCTGGTTCTTTTCAGGCACTAACTCTTCTTCCCTTTGCTCCCCTTGGATGCGGAATCCCTGAGGGCAACTCCTTTGGTGGCAGTTGTTGGATGCTGAAACTGAATGGTGAAGTCATCATCATCATCATCATCATCATCAAGATCGCTGCTGAAGTCTAGAAGGTCAAGATCATCACCTTTCTCGTCGTCTTCTTCATTATCTTCATCTTCCACATCACCAGCAACAGGTGCAAAGGTGATGGGAAGGTCATCATTACGAGAGATGGCATCAACGTCCTTAACTATAGCAGCTTCACTTGAGGTTGGAATACCCTAGACAGCCTCAACTTCAGCTCTAGTAGTTTTAGCGTCATCGGTTGCTGGATCAGCAGGTTCAGCAGATGGTCCAGCAGTGTTGGACCTTATCTCCCCCTCTCTAGCTAAGGCTTGAGAGCATATGCCAGAGAGTTGGCCTCTGCTGTGAATTTGGAGAACCATCATCTCCTTTAGCCGTGTCAGAGCGCTGGCCAGGCTGTTCGTCGCTTCTTGCGTCTCATTAAGCTGAGCACGTTTAGCAACGGTGAAGGAGGGAGGAGTCACTGGTGCTACTTGGCGAATAGCAACCAGGACTTGTTGGAGGAGCTCCGACTGCTGGAGAGACTGAGCTTATGCTTCATCAGCCCTGTTTGAGAGAGCAACGATGGCTTCAGAATTAACTCTAACCTCCTCTTGGAGAGAGAATAGCTGGCTCTTGACTTCTTGGATTTCAGCCTTGACAGCTGAGAGGTCTGCAACGACATCTTTCTTGCGAGGCATGTTGTTGGAACCCAAATACTCTTAATTTTCAAAAAACACAGTGAAGAAAGATATGAATGAAATAAAACAGTGTACTAAAATGATCAAACGAAATATTCAAAAAATATATGAACACTAAATGACTTTGAATATGTCGGATGCTTTTATTAGATGAGTAAATAATATCTCTCAATCTAAAATGTATTCTCACAAGAACTGGCTATTATCTAAGTCGCCAATTTCAGGTATTTTGAACCTGAGGAGGATGCCTTCTTATATATGCCTAAGTTAAACAAACTATGCTAGAATTGTGGCTTGAAACTCTGATAGATGAATCTACATCCTTCTCGTTGCCTACCCTTGAAAAGTAGAGTGGACCAAGTCAAGCCGCCTTGAATCTGTTTGACGCTTGCGAGAATATCTGAACTAAGCATGCATTCCATGGATTTGGGAGACCAGAGGCTCTGCATGTATTATACAGAGGCTCTGCATATAATATGCAAAAGCTCTGTATGTGGTATGAAGAAGTTCTGCATATGCAGAAGCTCTATGTCTGGAGTGTAGCTCTATATCAAGCGCTTAAGCTTTTTTGGTGCTTAAGACTTGATAGTCCATGAAATTGAGAGCGAGCTCTGTATGTGAGATCATTGACTCTTTTAGTAAGAGCTATGTCTCTTGACTTCTTCTGCATGATAGCTCTTAGTCCAGACTGCTTCTAAAGACTAAGTCCTATGGACTAGAGTAAGAGGCTTCTTACTTACACTTTCACAAGATAGGGTCTAACAAGTGTAACTAAGACAAACTCTTACTAAAATTGAAAAACACAAGTCTAATCGAAGCCAGAGGTTGAACGTAACCTCTATTTTACATTTTCTATCTAAAGATTACAATACGAAGAAAGGAAATTACAATGCTTGAAAAGATAGAAAATAAATGCTTACAATAAGAAGACCTAGATGTGTTGGAGCTTATTGAACCTCCTAAAAAGCTCATGAAACTCCAACAAGTTATTGATAGATCTTAGAATTATCTTTGTCCTTTCCTTTGCACCAGGGGTGTTATCTCTGCTCCCGAGTATACGATTTTTGATGTAGCGCATAGTAGAGTTTGAGTATTTTAGGCGCTCGTGTTCACGAAAGAAAATTTTATTTCCTTGCTCATTTCGAAAGACCACCCCTACTTCTGGTTCTACCAGCACCGTCCATGAAGGAATTTTCTTTATGCCTTCTAGATCTTCATTGGGCGCAGTAACATTCAGCGATCTATTCCCATGTTTAGAGCCAATTGGAAGTTGAACTTGCATCTGAAGTCTAGGAGGTCCGTCATTGTTTGCTAGATTACTGGCTTGGTCAGCACATACTTCATCTCCTTATCCTTTGATAGGATCGATTAACTTAGTTTTGGATATTAATCAAATACTCTGGATGATCTTTAAACATTAACACTGCAGCGGAAACAATAAGAACAAACAGAGTAAACAATCAATGAAGAACACAGTTGATGAATGATGAATAAAGAGAGAGTAGCTTCAAATGATTTTCAATTGATTGAAAATGTTAACAATACAATATGGAAGCACA
>NC_037539.1:21682604-21685253 GCF_001531365.2 Cynara cardunculus var. scolymus | reverse complement strand
AGAGGTTCTGTCATCTTAGACTTGTACGCTTTGTTTACAGAGTACCAGTTTCCAGAACCTCTGTGATAGACAACAGAGGTTCTGTCACTCTTCACTTGTGTGATTTGAACATCTTCTGTTGTTGGTCCTCTGTGGTGTTCTGTGGTAGAACCTCTTCTGTCAACACTTGCATTATTTACTTTTTCCATACTTTTACATTAAATGAAATGAGAGCTAACAATCTCCTCCTAAGTATGAAAAAGTAAAATTGGAAATTTAAATGCAAGAAATGACTTAATTGAAAGAATTACAAGGGGAGATAAAAGATCATCCTCTGAAAAGAATGACATAATGAAAAGAATTACAAAACTGAATTACAAAACTGTGATGCATAGGCCAAAAACTGGTACAGAAGATTTATCAAATGACAGATTCTGGAAAGTCATCTACTGTGTATAGCATATCAGCCTTGATCGTTCTGTAGACGTTGAAGATCCATTCTCTGAAGTTGATTTGCATCTTGATCGCCTCCAAAATGCGAGACACTTCGCCCATCCTAAGACGTCCTCTTTCCACCTCTGCCGCTACTCTTCTGAATATCCATTCTAGCATCTCTGTAGAGTACTTATGTGATTCTGTTGGATCATAGAACCTTAGGATTTCATCCTTATCCAAGTACACAAACCCAAAAATGGGGTTGTGAATAATGGAGTTTGGATGATACCTAAGTATCCAAACAGGCCTGCTGTATGGAGGGGAAATCTTTAGATCTCTTTGGACCAACCTTACCGCGAGCTCGAAGTCCTTCTGGCTGTAATATCTTACTTTTGTGCGCATGACCTCAACCAGCCTTCTGAGCGATATTGAGTAGCTTGACCTCCTCTCCAAGTAGATGTTGAGAATTTTGTGCATGTAGATAACATCAAACACACAGAGGTTGTGGAGGTCAGTGTCTGTGAATGTATAAAGGTTGCCGTCTTCCCTCCTTACTACATACTGAGCATAGAGCACTGTCTTCTTTAACATAGTCCTTGGAGAAATTGTCTCTAGGGAAGTGATCATGTGCTCTGAGAAGACTTGCTCACGAGGCCTTGTGAGCTTAGAGAACTGGAACTTGGCGGTGGCAGAAGGGATCCCTATAAGCTCTGGATCATAGGGAGGCTCTGTGTCTGCTGTAGAGTACATCCACACTTGAATTTCTTCCAAAGTAGTAACGGGTTCTGTTCGTACTTTTGGCATTGAAATCTTACTCATTGATTCGAATATTTCAGAAACCCTTCCTACCGTGGCGGACTCTGGGACCTTGGCTTCCTCTTCTTCCAGAATTGGCCTCTGTGTTGACCCCTCTGCAAGGATGGGTTTGACGATTTCTTGCAGAGCGTCAAACGTACCCGTGGACGTCTCTTGGACTTGTGGGAATTGTGAAGAGCCTTCTCCTGCTCTGTGAGGGATGGGGCCTCTGCCCTTCCTTGCTTGAGCCTCTGCCAGAGATGCTTTTAAAGCTTGAAGGAGCGCTGGGTCGTCACTGTATTCCTCTTCATTTATTTCCTGTGGAGTCTCTGTGCTAGATGACGACCCCTTTTGTGGTGACTCTACAACTTTGCCTTTACCTTTGCCTTTAGGCTCTTGTGCCTTTTCCTTGCCTTTAGAGAACAAGGCAGTTGTAGAGTCCACAATCTTGACCCCTCTGGCAGGAGTCTTCTTTGGCTCGAGTGCTTTCTTCTCAGCCTTCTTCTCCCCCTCATGACGATCACGATCATCACCTTCTTGATCATCATGATTCTTTTTGGCCTTTGCCTTGCATGTGTCCAGGGGAGCCTTCTTCAACCACTTCAATATTTTGGTGGCCGCCTTCTTCATCTTCTTAATTGCCTCATTTGCAAGCTCAAAGGCGTGATTAATGTCGATCTCTGTCGACCATTTCAGTTTGGAGACGCTTCTGTAGATTTCGCTTCTGAGGAGGTCACCCTCTTTCAYGAGCTGTGATGTGCAGTCTCTGATCGCTGTGTTGGAGGCTCGGGCCTCTTTGAGAAGACGGTTTGTATGCTTGCACACGAGATTACCCAGAGCTTCAACCATAGCATCAATCTCTCTGCGGGTAGCTAGGTGATTGATGTTGGCCTTTGAGGACTTGGTATCAATACCGTATGTCACCGCAGAGGATAACATCTTCTTGATTTCGTCTTTGAGAGAGGAGTAATCCGTGTATCCCGTAGAGATAAAGTCGGCAGAGAATTGGGCGGCCATCTTTGTCAGTTCTGACTTCAGCTTCTGGATGGAGGAGGGGTTGAGAGAGAGTGCACTAAAGGCCTCTGCAAGGTCTTCTTTCTGAAGGACAGAGCTCTGAAGGGTTGAAAGTGTAGACTTGAGTTCTGCTGTTGTTAAGCTCAACTCCTTCAGAGCCTCTGTTATCGGAGAAAGGTCTTCTATCACCGTGCGGGAGATAAACAAGCTTTTCAACTCGTCTATCTTTTTGAATACTTCTGTGGCAAAGATTTGAAGCTCCCCCTTTGTCACATATGTATCCTGGGAACCTAAATCACCAACACATGGTGATTTAGTAGCCTCAGAGCGTGAGGCACCCTCAGTGACTGGTATAGTGTAGTCTGCTCGGGGACTTCCACCAGATCCTCGAACTTCTCCCAGAGGAGAGCCTACTGGTGTTCTGTA
>NC_037539.1:21679394-21682216 GCF_001531365.2 Cynara cardunculus var. scolymus | reverse complement strand
CCCGGCTGTGCGTTCCACAGAGGACGAAAGAATGTCCTCTAAGTGGGTAGGCTGGGTTGGGCTCGGTAAGTGCGTTCCTTGTTCAATAGGGGATCACTATAGAACAAGGCCCCTAGAAGCGTGGGATGCACTGGGAGGTGGGCTGGGTTGTGTGCCTTTGGCATCTTGTTCTCCCTCACCTAGCTCCACTTCCTCTTCTTCTTCGTCGTCTAAGACGACTTCTGTCCCCAACTATGTGACGTCTATTGGCGCTTTGAAGTCTTGTTGAATAGTGAAGAGGACCTCTTGGATTTGTTCAGTTGGGGACTCCTCTTGAATGACTCTGAGCAACCTTCTGCGCTTGGTAGGAGTAGCCTCTGCGGGGCTCTCTTGTACAAAAGCCTCTGTAACCACAGGCTCTGTCGGTTGGGCCTTCTTGGTTTTCTTCTTTTTAGGCTTTGGCAGAGGGCTACTTGGGCCTTTTTCTTCTTCTGCAGGCCTCTTCTTCCCCTACTTTTTCACAGAAGAGTTGGCACCCTTCTGTGTCTTCTTTTGCTTCTTGGGTGGGGGACTTGGGAATCTAGGTACTACCTCACTCATCTTACCAGCCTCTGCAGGCTCCTCCGTACGTCCCTCAACCCTCAATTTTTCTATTTTCTCGCCTAGGGGGACTCCTATTTGTGGTGGGGTCTCAGGGACCGGCTCTGGTCGCCTGAATCCACGTCTATAGGACTTCCTATCTTCGTGGCTAAGATACCTGAGCATGGCTCTGGATAAGGGTCTTGGGCTTCTGTACCCTTGCTCATGCTCAGTTGGGTGGAAATTGTTAAGCGGGCACAACCTGGTGTTTGGCTCCACAGAGGGTAGCTTTGCTGCTATCACATCTCCAAAGACTWGACCAAGGAAGCGTTGCAGAATGAGGTTAGGTTGGTTCATGTCTTCCTTGGCCTTCTTTTATGCCTTGACCTTTTACTTTTCTCCCCGTTGAGTTGCGCATTTCTTCTTGATGAGATCTACCATGTCCTCGAATATTAGTTGAGCATAGTCGAGTGGCAGGTTGAAGTAGATCCCGTAGACGATTGACATCGTGGCATGCGAAGTCTGGTCGTGGCTACCCACCTTCCCTGTAAAGCAGCAGTTTATGATCGAGAATAGGGTGTTCCAGACAGGGGGTAATCCTTTGCGCTTGAACTGACTTCGTTTGACAATTGGGGTCGCATAGGAGTGGAATTCGAGGAATTGAATCAGTTCCTCATCAGTCGGGGTAGCAGCATAAGCATTCAATTGAAGATTCTCCAGTGTGGGTAAACGCAGGGCGGTTCGAAGTTTGTCCACATTTAATTCCAATGGAACCAAGGATTTATTTGTAGGATGACAGGCGTATCCCACAATGGTCAGTCCAGAATTGTCCAAGGTTGTTATATATGAGCTTAGGAGAAATTGTGTTATGTATGATTCAGGGGTTGGTCTGGTAGCAGATAGGGCAGAGAAGAGTGGATGATTTCTTAGTATTTCGAGTAAAGGAAAGGTAAATTCAGGAAAACCTGTTGTTGATGGAGCAAAATAGTAGTTGTTGGGCTTTTTGACGAGCACGACCTTCTCGTATATGTTTTGGACGAAGGATAGGGCGTGAGATGTCAGTGCTTGAGCTTGAGTGACTTCGTTGTCACTGGAGACGTTGACGGATTGTGCAGATGCTGAGGAGGAAGACATTTTGCAGGTTGCTTGAGAGTTCTAGAGTTGCAGGTTTGCTGGAGAATTTGAGAGAGATAAAGGTTTTTAATTTGGGGGAAAGGGGTATTTATAGGGAGGGATTTTAAATTGAACCGTTTTGTTGACGAAAGGTCGTGATGAGTGGTTTTGGGTTGAAACGGCTCAAAAAGGTATGACACGCCGTGTTGGGAAGACGCGTGATTGATGACGTGCGCCCCCTTTTCTGACAAGCGCGTGTAGGTTCTAACCCTTATCCACAGAACCACGCGCACCATATCAAGAGACAAGAACTATTAAGAGAGTTCTGTCAGAGGCCTAAGGGTAACAGAGCCTCTGTGATATGTGCCGGGTCTTCTTATAAAGCTTACACCTTTATTACGTAAATGGTTTGAAAATCCACAGAGAGATGAGTACTTGCTCAGCTTATACTCACAGAGCCTCTGTTAGAAGCGTCAGAGGTTCTGATGAGTTGACATCTGAGAACAAGATACTTCAAAAGTTTTGGCACCTTCTGTGGTTTGATTTTCATTTTAAAACTCCCCCTCTGAGCCAGCTTCCATGGCTCCCCCTTGAAACAAGAATCATTTAAAATCCTAAGAAGAAGTGTCGACAGAAGATCCGTTCAAAGAGCCTTTGCAAGCAGTCATAGAGGTTCTGTGAAAAGATTTCTGTGATTAAAACATTTTTCTTCTTTAAAAGGTTTTATATTTTAAAGCACAAACTCCACCTTGAACCTTGCAAGCTTCTGCTAGGTTAAACCTGTTAACTAAAAATCAAGTGAAAGATTATTCAAGAAATGAAAACTATATACAAAATGAAATTTAACAGAAAACTATATACAAAATAAAATAAAGAATTAAGACAACCATCAACTAGGACTCTGGACAGGTCATTCCAATTTTCTCTACAAGGATTTTAAACCTTTTTCATCTAGGGCTTTAGTAAAGATGTCAGCCAATTGAAATTCTGATTTAACAAAGTATAACTCGACATTACCTTCTTCAACTTGATGTTTAAGAGAATGGTACCTTATGTCGATATGCTTTGTTTTAGAATGCTGAACTGGATTGGCTGATATAGCTATTGCACTCTTTGAATCACAGAGGATGGGGATTTTGTTGACAGAGTAG
>NC_037539.1:21678034-21679294 GCF_001531365.2 Cynara cardunculus var. scolymus | reverse complement strand
TACAGGGAAGGTAGGTAGCCATGACCAATCATCCCATGCTATGCTGTCCATAATGTATGGCATCTACTTTAATCTGCCACTGGACTACGTGCAATTGATTTTCGAGGACATAGTCGGCCTCATCAAGAAGAAGTGCGCCAGTCACAAAGGGGAGAAGACGAAGGTCCAGGCCCAAAAGAAGGCCAAGGAAGACATGAACCAGCCAAACCTGATCTTACAACGCTTCCTTGGTTTGGCTTTTGGAGACCTTCTGGCAGAAAGATTGCCCTCTGTAGAGCCGAATGCCAAACTATACCCCTTCAAGGAGTTTAGACCTACAGAGCACGAGCATGGCTACAGAAGTCCAAGGCCCCTATCAAAGGCCATGCTTAGGTACTTAAGCCACCACGATCGTAAATCCTATAAACGTGCTAACAGGCGACCAGAACCGGTCCCTGTAACCCCACCATGAATAGGTGTCCCGTAGGTGTGGAAATCGAAAAAATGAGAGTAGAGGGACGAACGAAGGAGCCAGTAATGGCTGGTGAGGTGAGAGAGGAACCCCCTAGAACCCCAAGTCCTCCTCGCAAGAAGACGAAGACACAGAAGGGTACCGACTCTTCTGTGAGAAAGTCGAAAGGGAAAAAGAGGCCCGTAGAGGAAGAGGGCCCAACTGCACCTCTGCAAAAACCTAAGAAGAGGAAAACAAAGAAGGCTGATCCAACAGAGCCTGTGATCACAGAACCTGTGGTCACAGAGGCCATCGCAGAAGAAAGCCCGGCAGAGGCTGCAGCAACACCCAAACGCAGAAGGTTGCATAAAATGGTCATCAACGACTCCCCAACAGAACAAATTCAGGATGTTCTATCGAATATCCAGAACGAATTTAGGGCACCAATTGATCAATCTCAGTTGGGGACAGAAGTCATCCTAGATGACGAAGAAGAAGAGGTAGAGGAGTTAGGTGAGGGCACAAAAGATGCCGAAGGCAAACATCCCAGCTCACCTCCTAGTGCAACCCACATTCCTAGAGGCCCTGTTCTAGAGGGAACCTCTATTGAAGAAGGCACGCAGTTGCCGAACCCAAACCAGCCTACCACCGCAGAGGACAATCTTTCATCCTCTGTGGATCGCACATCTGGGAAACCACAACATACTCCTTCATCCTCTCAAAAGGGTGAAGGTTTTACCAAAAGAATCCAATCGCCCAAGGACTCGAAAGTACCCCCAGAGACATTTGTTGTCTCTTTACAGAGTGATCAACCAAAACGTGCTTCAGAG
>NC_037539.1:21676184-21677504 GCF_001531365.2 Cynara cardunculus var. scolymus | reverse complement strand
CCTTCAGAGCTCTATCATTAAGAAGGATGATTTGACAGAGGCCTTCCAAGCGATGTCACTCAACCCCTCCTCCATCAAAACGCTCAAGGACGAACTCACAGAGATGGCCGCCAAGTTTGCAGCTGATTTCGTCTCTGCAGGCTACACGAACTACTCATCGTTCAAAGACGAAATCAAGGAGATGTTCTCCTCTGCAGTCACCTATGGTATCGACTCGACAACCTCAAGGGCAAACATCAATCACTTGGCTACTCGCAGAGAACTGGACGCTATGGTGGATGCCCTAGGGGATTCTRTGACCGGCCATCTYRGAGCACTTAAAATGGAGATCCTCACATCCAACGATCTCATCAAAGACTGCACCTCCAAGCTCGTAAAGAAAGGTGACCTCCTTCGTGCAGAAGTCCTCAGCACCGTCTCCAAACTCAAATGGGCCACAGAACTTGATGTGATGAATGCCTCTGCGGGTGCCGAGAAGGTGATAGAGAAAATTACAAGGCGGCCACTAAGATTTTGCGTCATTTGAGGAGGGCTCCCCTAACTTCATGCAAGGCTGATGCCATCCAGGGCAGTGACGATCATAAGGGTGATGATGATCGTCATGAGGGGGAGAAGAAGGAGGAAAAGAAGAAGGCCAAGGCCCCAGAAGCAAAGAAGAAATCTACCAGAGCACCTGCCAGAGGTGTCAAAATTGGGGAGTCTACAGCTCCAAGAGACAAGAAAAAGGCTGCAGAGCCTAAAGGCAAGGGAAAGGCCATAGCTGTAAATTCTTCAAAAAAAGGGTCTTCATCGAGCACAGAAACTCCAGAGCCAATTAATGAAGAAAAATATGCTGATGACCCTGAGATCCTCAAAGTATTGAAGATTTTTCTGGCAGAGGCTCAGGCTAAGAAGGGCAGAGTGCCTATGCATCACAGAGAAGGCGAGGCCACAACATCCWTTTTCCCACAAGTCCAAACAACGTCCACGGGTACGTTTGATGCCCTGCAATGAACCGTTAAGCCCATCCTTGCAGAGGGATCAACCCAGAGGCCGATTCTGCAAGAAGAAGAAGAACAGAAGATGCCAGAGTCTACAGCGAAAGAACGGGTCTCTGAAATTCTTGAATCTATGAGCAAGATTCCAACGCAAAACGTTCGCACAGAGGCTGTCACTACCCCAGAAGGAATTCTTTTTTGGAAGTACTCTGTAATAGACCCAGAGCTCACTGATATCCCCTCTGCCTAGCCAAATTCCACTTCTCCAGGTTAACAAGGCCTCGTGAGCAGGTCTTCTCGTGCCACATGATCACTTCTTTGGTGACAATCTCACCAAGGACTC
>NC_037539.1:21646195-21675516 GCF_001531365.2 Cynara cardunculus var. scolymus | reverse complement strand
AGGATGATCTTTTATCACCTCTTGTTTTAATTTCAATCAAGTCATGTCCCTGCACTTAAATTTCATTATTTACTTTTTCATACTTAGGGGGATATTGTTAGCTCTCATTTCTTTAAATGTAAAAGTATGGAAAAGGTAATACTGCAAGGGTTGACAGAAGATGATCTGTCACAAAAGACCATAGAGGACCAATAGCAGAAGATGCTCAAGCGTACAAGTCCCAAGTGACAGAACCTCTGTCGTGTCTCACAGAGGTTCTGAAAACTGGTCCTCTGGAAAGACAATGCTACAAGACAAAGATGACAGAACCTTTGTCGTGTCTCACAGAGGTTCTGGAAGTTTTCTTCTACGTCAAGTGTGCTCTCAAGTTATATCCAGCAGAGCCTYTGTGATGTCTCACAGAGGGTCTGCAGCATGTCTTCTGTCTAGATCTTCTTTAACTGTTTTACTTAGGTCTTTTAGCTGCTCGTGCTTATCACGTGTTCTTGTCTGTAACTTATTTTGATCGAACGGCTTAGATTAATTTACTTTAGGTCGTGTTAGAAAACGGTTATTGACTTGTATAAATAGCAGCGTAGGCCCTTGTATTTCAGTGTGCTTCAGTATTGTAATTGTTAATATTTTCATCTAATTGAAAATCATTTGAAGCTCTCTCTTGTGTTCATCATTAATCTTCATCTGTGTTCTTATTGATTTCTACTTTGGTTGATTATTATTATTTTCGCTGCATTCTCAGTGTTAAACAGATCATCCAAGTAAGTAATCTTTACCAAGAATCTGAGTTAATCGATCCAATACATATGCGGCTAACAACCTTTGAAAACTGTTCGAATAGAAACTTCACAGAAGACGAAATCCGCAGACCCTCTGTGAGCCATCTCAGAGGCTCTGCTGTAATTGACTTGCATGTTCTATTTGACAGAGAACTATTTTCCAGAACCTCTGTGAGAGACATCAGAGGTTCTGTCACACTTCACTTGTTCGATCAAACGGCTTCTGTCGCTTAGTCCTCTGTTGTCTTCTGTGGAGTTATCCTTCTGTCAAGACTTGCAGTATACTTTTTCTATACTTTTAAAAAATAGGTATAATTGAGCTAACAATTAAGTTATTCTTAACTTAATTATTAGTGTTGTTGAGAGATCTAGGCACAACAAGATTTGTGTAAAATTCACCCAAAAACAGTTTTTCAATGATCAATTTCACTAAACAAATGAAGATTAAAAGCATAGTGACCAAAATGCTCAAGAACACAAATAGAAAGTTTCAAACTTGAAAATCAAGAATTCAGTTTCAAATTGATCCAAAAACTAGAACAAGAATGATATGTTTAGCTATGATACCAATTGTGATCCCAAATTCAAGTCTTTATCAACAATTCAATACAAATCAAGAACACAGATTAATGATTTCAATATTTTGGCATGTCATTCATGTAAATTGAGTACAAAGTGTGCTTGATACAATGTCTTTCAAACAACATCTCTCTTAACCGTTTTGTGCGTATGAATTATGTTAACCAATGTAACTACCAACTAACAAAAACCTACTTTCTATTTATAGCAACCTATTACAAGGAACAAAACTAACAATTACAAAGCTAACAATTACAAAGCAAATAAAACTATTCAAAGCACGGAATTTGAATACAACTTTTTAGACCCAACATACAAGGAAACAAAACTAACTTCAAAGCATTAAGACTACAATTCAAAGCATTGTTGAACACTTTAAGCACAAGACTTGAATATAACATTTTATCCTAACACATAAAATTGTCATTTCGTAAACTAATGTAAAATAATTATCTTGCATAATCCCTCGAACGTGTAGCTCAATTGGCAAAGGTGCCGAATGACTTTGTTCAAATACACAACAGGTTCAAATTGCGAGAGACGAGCCTAAACACCTGGACTAGCCTTAACTGGTTATCGCTCACCCGGTAATCCGCTCACGCATTAGGCGATGAGGGATGTTTATCGGGCAACACAAGAAGTGATGAAGAGTTTATGAACAAGCTTCGAGCAATGAAGAGGTGTTATCGGACACCCTTTGAGCGATGAAGCGTGTTCTCGGGCAGGCTTTGACGATAAAGTCCTTATTGCACAACACTTAGTCAATGAATAATACTTATCAATCACTTCTTTGAGTGATRAGGCTGGTTAGTGCTCACCTCTTTGAGTGATGAGGCTGGTTGTCGCTCACCTCTTTGAGTGATGAAGCTGGTTGTCGCTCACCTCTTTGAGTGATGAGGCTAGATTACTTGAGCGATAAAGCTAATTCCTAGAGCGATGAGAATAGAGCCTTGAGCGATGAATATAATACTGAGCAACGAGAACATTTAAGCAAATTAAACACTTGGGCGATGAAAGATTCAATTCCACAACACTTAATCAATGAATAATACTTATCGCTCACTTCTTTGAGTGATAAGGCTGGTTAGTGCTCACCTCTTTGAGTGATGAGGCTGGTTGTCGCTCACCTCTTTGAGTGATGAAGCTGGTTGTCGCTCACCTCTTTGAGTGATGAGGCTAGATTACTTTAGCGATGAAGCTAATTCCTTGAGCGATGAGAATAGAGCCTTGAGCGATGAATTATAATACTGAGCGACGAGAACATTTAAGCAAATTAAACACTTGGGCGATGAAAGATTCAATTCCAACTTTGAGCGATAAGGCTTCAAGATCAGATTCAACAGGCAAATGCTCTTATCAGTGAATGAAGCCTTCCACGAGCGATGAACATCAAGTCCGAACGTAAACTTAAAAATTTCACCAAGAATGTCCAAAAATCACAAAAAGATTAAAATTTCTTGCACATATTTGTGTAAAATTCACCCAGAAACAGTTTTTCAATGATCATTTCACTAAAAAATAAAGATTAAAAACATAGTGACCAAAATGCTCAAGAACATAATAGAAAGTTTCAAACTGGAAAAATCAAGAATTCAGTTTCAAATCGATCCAAAAACTAGAACAAGAATGATACGTTTAGCTAACAAGGAATAAAACTAACAATTACAAGGCAAGTTAAACTGTTCAAAGCACGAGATTTGAATACAACTTTTTAGTCCCACCATACAAGGAAACAAAACTAACTTCAAAGCATTAAGACTACAATACAAAGCATTGTTGAACACTTTAAGCACAAAACTTGAATACAACATTTTATTCTGACACGTAAAATTGTCATTTCGTTAACTAATGTAAAATAATTATGTTGAATAATCCCTCGGATGTGTTGCTCAGTTGGGAAAGGGGCCAAACGACTTTGTTCAAATACATAACAGGTTCAAATTGCGAGAGACGGGCCTAAACTGGTTATCGCTCACCAAGGAATCCGCTCAACTATTTGGTTCTGGATATGTTAATTTAAAAGTTGAGTAAATGACTTTGAATTTAGAATGGTATTGGTATTATGTTTTACTCGTTCATATATTGTTATATATATGTGAAAATTTGTTTTAAATAAGTTTTGGTGATTTTCACCCTGCAATGACATAGAAAAAGGGATCTCACTAGACCTTCCAGTCTAACCATCATTTTGTGATTTTAATTATGTACTGCAGGATGTGCGGACGGTAAGGGGAAGGGGAATATGTGATATTTTCCTATATGCTTGTCTGTATGAAGATTTGCCCATAATGTATATAATTTTTGGTACAATAAATATATTTTGAATTTTTGGACCATGTATTTTGTATGATAGAATCTTGTACTATGGGACCTGAGTGGTGTATAAACATGTATTTCTTGTGAATGAAGTATGTATTACATGCTATGTGTGGTTTGGGGTGTTACATTTGAACTGTATCCACTGAATGTGCATTTTTTCGCCTTTAGATCTAGCTTATCTCTGTCAGTGTCTTTCAATTTAACATAAGTTGTACAACTAAAAACTCTCAAGTGTGCGAGACTTATCTCCTTGCCCAACCATTCTTCTTATAGAATCTTAAACCCCAACGGAACTGAAGGTCTACGATTGATGAGATACGCTACTATACTAACTGAATCTGCCTAGAATATCTTTGGCAACTCTGAATGAATCCTCATACTCTTTGCCCTTTTATTCAATGTTCCATTCATTCTTTTAGGAACACCATTTTGCTGAGGCATCTTTGCGATTGTTTTAAGCATTCTAATCTCATGCTTAACACAATAATTGATAAATTATTTGCTACTATAATCACCTCCATTATTAGACTTCAAGCACTTCATTTTTCACGTTAGTCTCATTTTCAACGATAGCTTTCCACTTCTTAAAAGTATTAAAAACATCATATTTATTTTTCAGAAAATAAACCAATACTTTTTTGGTGGAATCATTGATGAAGGTGACATAGTACTTCGATCCACCTATTAATGAAACTGATGTAGGCCCATAGACATCTGTATGAACCAGCTCCAACTTTTCAGATTTTCGTGTCATACATGATTTTGCAAAGGTGACCTTTTTCTGCTTATCGTAAACATATGCCTCACAGAAACCAACTGCCACATTTTTTAGGCCTAGAATCTTACCTTTTGAATCTAGCAACTTCATACCTTTCTCGCTCATGTGCCCAAGCCTTTGGTGCCACAATGTAGAGCCCCCATGTCATCAATAGTTGTGTTGACTCCATTTGTTGGTACTTCAACTATGTATAAAGTCCCCTTCTTCTAACCACGGGGAACAACCAAACTGCCTTTTACCACTTTCCATTGATCGTCTCCGAAGATAACGTGATGTCCCTGATCATCTAACTGCCCAACTGAGATCAACATTCTCTTGAGACCTAGAATGTATCTCATGTTCTTCAACATCCAATCGGTACTACGAGGAGTTTTGATAACTATGCCACTCATGCCCTTGATGTCCAATGTTTTATCATCTGCTAATTGAACCTAGCGAAAATTTCCAGCCTTGAAATTCTGCATCATATCTGTGTTGTGACAGGCATGGAATGAAGCCCCATAATCTATAATCCAGGATTCAGTAATTGGACTACCAACGCAACAGATCAGTGCATCATTAGAATCTTCAGAGACTATATTAACTCCATTCTCACCTTTTTCGGTTGGCCCTACTGATTTCTGAAGTGACCACTATGTTTGCAATTACAGCACATAATATATTTCATGTTCTTCGATTGCCATCTTTTTTCGGATTTCGATCGCCCTCTTTTTTCGGATTTCGATCTACCTCTTCCTTTATTTTGCCCCCTGTCAGATCTTCTACCCCTACCTTCTACACTTAGCAAGGAACTCGAACTTTCACCATAGTTCCTTCTACGAATATCCTCTCCGAGAATCAAGTCTCGAATTCCTTCAAACGTAAGCTTGGTAGTTCCAGTTGAACTACTAACAGTCGTAATCGTGTCAGACCAACTCCTGGTTAAAGAAGACAATAATAACAGCGATTTTACTTCATCATTGAATTTAATGTCAACATAGACTAACCTTGTCAATATTGAATTGAATTCATTTACATGATCTGTGACATACGCTCATTCCTTCATCTTCGTATTCACCAGTTCATGGATCAAAAAAACCTTAATCGAAGCACTGGGTTTTTCATACATGTTGGATAGCGCCTTCAACAATCCATGTGTTGTCTTCTCGCCAGCAATATTGTACGCGACATTCTTTGCTAATGATAATCTAACCACACCCAATGACTAGCGGTCTAACATGTTCCAATTGACATGTTCCATCTTTTCTGATTTAGTTCCTGACAACGGTTCATGATGTTTCTTTTGGTAAAAGTAATCTTCAATTTGCATCTTCCAGAATCCAAAATCATGGCCATCGAACTTGTCTATCTTTACTTTTCCGTCTTCCGCCATTGCTCAGAAAAAACAGCCTTTTATTCGACAGGTACTGCATGACCTATGGATCTCCAAATGACGATCCAACCGTTGAAAAGTTATATCCCGATGTTATGAAGCTACTATCCAATATTCAAGAAGATCCGACCGTTCAATCTCCTAGAATAGGCAGAACAGCGCGACTACGCATTGCCCGAATATGTTGTCGAGTTTTTTTTTCACCTTTTCTTTGATATCAGTTGTTTGAAAACGATGCTCAAGATCACAACATGGTGAAGATAAATTAAGACAAAAATATAAAAAGACAGATCACATAGGATTTTACGTGGTTCACTTGATCGTTTGATCAAGCTAGTCCACATCCACACTAGTAAAGATTTTATTAATTTGATAGCAAGGGTTTACAATTACACAAGATTGAATTTATAAAAGAAATATAGGTTAAACTACAAAATTGAATTAATAGAAGAAAAATAGGTTAAACTCCCAAGTGGACCGGACCCAAAATATATTTAAAGCAAATCTATGTTTATAAAACTTAAGTCAAATTACAAATTTTAAATAAAAGAAATAACAATTTCTTTGGTTAAATCAAAATACTCATTAAGAATAATAAAAAATAACATAATAGATCAAATAAATACTCAAAAACTTAAAGACATACTTCAAAATAAATAATAAATAGTCGTTATTAAAAAATTAAAATAAATACCTTTTAGCTTTACGTTTGTCAAATATATAAAAAATTTAATATATACTTAAAGATAACAATAAAGAGCTACTAAGAAGTTCTAAATGTTTTCTTTATAATTAAATTTACATTAGATGATTAAAAAACATTAAGATATATTTGCAAAAAATGATAAATAACTAAAATTTTATTTTAGCTAATTGCTTTAAGAGGACAACAATTGTAGATTTATTAGTCTCAAATCGGCCATGGAGTGGTAGTGTGACTCAAATGGATGGTGTATAAAAAGATGGCTGAATCACCTTTTTAAAATATAAAAGCTTAGAGTCCATACCTAATATGCCTTCATATTTTTAAATTTTGGATGACATTGTTTAAAGATAAAGAGATGTACCTTTCAGGTTGTTATACTTCTGTTTATATTGATTAATTGATTGAGCAAGTGTCGTACTTGCTTGGCTCCACATAGGTTTGTCGCTGTGTGCGGTTGTACCAACAACCATCATCATCAAATTGCGACAATTTCTGTAGTTTTCGATTGAGTTATTTTGATAGCTAGGAACGACCTTTAAATAAAGTATCACGTACCACCATCACTTAGTTAGGCAGTCGAAGGTAGTTAATCAATGCTTGGAGACGTATTATCTTACGTGTTTTAAATTGTAAACCAAAAATGGATGTGTTGGTTAGAATGGGCGGAGTATTGGTATAACACCACTAGACACTAGTCACCCCGCTACAGCACTCCATTTAAAATTGTCTTGCAGAAATCCATATCGTCTTCTCAGGATGCAAGGGCAGACCACAAAGGTCTCTTCGGTAGAACAACAATTGATTGAGAGAGAGAGAGAGATGCAATTTTGGACGTCTTCTATAATAACCAAGTTTTCGGTTTAATAAAGTTTCGAAATGTGGCGCTGATAGCTACGCTAAAAGGAAATAAGTTGCGTCTTCTCCATCAGCAATTGCTTTTGTCGTAGTAGTAAGCGCTTGGATCCTAACACTTTATTCTCCATATTGAACAGATGCTTAACACCTAAGCGCACACACAGGAATAGACAGATGCAATTTTCAAGTGTTTCAACTATTTCATGGTGTAACATTCAACAAACACTACGACTATGCTACAATTTTCTAGATTGAGATCGTAGAGCTTGTAGCTGATAATGCAACTTCCAAGGTAAAAGGTTTATGTCATTTCAGAGGTTTCTTCATACGTACCAACAGAAGCCTTCCTTTCAGATCCTCATCATCTTCATGTCTAGATTACATGATGAAATATCTACGTAAAAGACAAAGGCATTTTTCCCATTGTTCTTCCTATCCCTGATGATCTGCTAGCCTATGTAGACAAGATGCACTAAGTGTGAGGGAGTATAGGGCATTCAGAGCTTCTCTGTTCCAGTCAGAACCAGGGGGACCTACCCAGGAAGCAATCCCTAGCTTTGAGAGTAGTGAAGGGCCTAACCCTAGGAATAAGACAGGGAGAGATGAGGGAATATTTAAATGAGAGGGAACTTGATGTTGGGGTGCATCTGATCAGGTTGATATCCCAGAAGACATAAAATTCATTCCATCTACTTATACTTATGATGATGAACGACAGAAACCGATGCTAAAATGATGATTCTAATCATGGAAACAACAATGATGATGATAGTGCTGATATGAACATTGATAATCTGATAAATCAGATTACTGAAGTAGAGGGAGATATTGCGGGGTATTAATTGAAATTTTTGAGAGGTTGAGTGCAGAGACGTTAAGAGAATATAGTGAGAGTGAGACAGGGTCAAAAGCACAAAATGATCCTCACCGAACCGAGTCAGTCATCTGGGTAGCTACATCTGCTATTGAATCTCATGTGTTAAGATTTGATATTGATAAATACATCATGGATACAGCAATGCAAGTACAATCAACCCACCCAACCACTCATTCATTTCTCAATAGATGTTTGTTTCATATACACAAGGAGATTTAGCACATACTCTATCAAGTTCTCACTTGGAGAATTTTGATATTGAAATAGGTAGACACGAGCTCCTATAACCGGATTCATTTATTACACAATTGAATCTAGAGCCCGATACACAACAAGGAACAAATACAACTGGAACTTTATAGCTCAAACCACATGTCTTAGTGGCATTGTCGGAACACCATGGGCAGAACCATTTGCTAGTAATCTACAAAGACATGGTCGAAGTCCTACCAGAGCTAACATTATTCCAACTCTGAATGTAGGCCACACAATTGACTCAACTATTGTGACAACTGGAAACTTATGTGGTCCAAGAGTTACTTTCTCGACCTTTGCTTCAGAAAGTATTTGAACGACGCTCTAAAGGATGTTCAAGATTCGTTTCTTAAAGAACTTCTTTCACTAAAAAGGTTGTTCAAAAGAAAGGGTGTTGCTACTGATCTATCACCACCACCACCTCCACAACCACCAGTTCGACCTTCAAATGATTTGTCAGCGGAAAAGATAAAGTCCTTGCTATATGCCAATTTGTTGCCACAATATTCTACAATGGACTCAATGAGCTCTGATTTAGTTGGTGTCTTGAGAATATCATCTAAGATTCAGGAAAAATTTATTACAGTTGATAACTTCAATTCATTCAAGGAAGAAGTTATATCCAGCATCAATACTCTGTCATCTACCGTTACTTCTTCAACTCAAGCCATATAGAATACATTACAAGTGCTATCTGATGGGTTCAGGCCTTGGAAGACACATGTAAATAATAGATCAACAGTCGTAAACATAAGCATGATAATTAGGATGATCCAGATCAATATGAGGTGGAAAAGACACAAAAGACGACTGAGGGTACTGTCATAATTGAATCTACTAGTCAAGATGAACGAATTGAATAAGGTGGTGATGTTCAAGTTAATGGTGAAAGATAGATGATTTTGTGTGGTAGAGCTGATCCAAGGGTTGAAAAGCCTTAAGATTCTGTAGCTAAGGAGTCTGAGCTGAAGATAGTGAATGAGATGCTTGTAGACTTGGTGTATATTGATTCAGAGGCGGATGAATTAATGAATGTTGTTTGAAGATCAAAGAAGAAATTCAATAAATAGTTTCTTTCTCTGATGATGATTTTGAAGAAATTTTTGAGTTATTAAATATTGTGTCTGAGTACATCCTTGAAAATTCTTCAAGAAAGCAACCACAAATTGAACCCTCAGTGTTAACACAGCAAGTAGAGCCATCGAGGGCAAAGACATCTGGTACTAAAGCAATACAAAAAGAGCATGCAATCAGATCAGAAAGAATGGTGATGAAAGATGCTTTTCTTGAAGATGAAGAGAAAAATATATGTTAAGGAGATCAAGGAATTAAATCCAACAAAAGTGTTGGGGATTTCAAAGTTCAACAAAAACTTCATCTTTGAATACATATACATGATGAAAGCTCAGGTTCAACAGAGGCACGTTGTGAATTCAAAGATGGTAGGATCCAAGCGTTTGCCACTACGCCAAAAGCAATTGTTGATGAAGAAGTTGCAACTCGTTTTCTTATAGCATAACAGTTAGCGCCACTTTTCTATTTAAAAATATATATTTTTCAATGACCCAACAATCCTCCCAGCATCTACCAACACAAAGAAGATCTTCACTAGAAGACAATGGTTGCACAACATGCCTTTGGTATTATTATGCACCTCATGTGATTCAAACCCGTGACCTGTTCTAATACATAATGTTAGCATCCATGCACTTACCACTATGCCAAAAGCAATTGCTGAAGAAGAATGCTTGATCTATTCTTGTTTGTTCGAGCTGATTTATTAGTTGAATCATCCTTTAGTGTTCATCTTAATCTATGCTTTCACAAGATGGGAGATGTGTTGAGAGACCAGGAGAGGTTGTTGATGCAGAGAGAATTAGAGGAATAAGGGGTTCAGCTTCTGAGGGGAGAGAGATATACCTGGAGTAGTTTGCATCTTCAGATTGGCTGACAGCCCTTAGAACAATCATAAGATTGTCTTCAGCCACTCCTTTGCCTTTATCCTTGGAGTGTTGGTTCCCTGTTCCGGACAGTTTTTCCACTTGGGAAGCTGGTTCCCATATGGAGATTCCTTCTAGTGCTGGTTGTCTTGGGATGACTTGAATGCAAAAGTCATCATCGTAGTCATCATCGTCGTCACTACCAAGATCATTGCTAGTGTCAGAGAGTTGAGGTTCAACGTCTTCATCATCATCATCTTCATCATCCTCATCACCAGCAATTCGCAAAGTAGAGGTGGAGAGATGGTATTCATGATCAGCAACAGGAATGACATGGCATCATCTTCATCATCGTTGATGGCATCAGGGACATATTCCCTAGCATCCCCAGCAGCAACGTTAAGGTGTTTTGCATTTGAGGGGATCAAGGCAGCATCTTCAGCGGTCTCCTCCACAACATTTTTCTCCCCCCTCAACATATTTCTTCCCCTCTTTGTCATCGTTAATAAGACGAGAGGCAAGGTTATCAAGATGAGAGGAGAGATCTTCTAGCTTGTGCTCTAAAGAGGAGAAAGTTTTAGCTTGTAGAATGTTGAAGGCAGTAACCCGGTCGAGTTCTTGACAGTCAGCGTTACAAAAAGTAGGTTCAGAGACTGGCTCCGATTGCTGAAGGAGATGGAAGATTGGCTAGAGGAGCTCACCATGCCTGGTGAGTTGATATTGGACTTCGTTAGCTTTGCTGGCGAGAGCAGCTACAACTTCAGTGTTGGCTTTGACTTCAGTCTACATGGTGGTAAGAAACTCCTTGACATCATGGACCTCAACTTTAACAGTAGAGAGGCCGGCCGTTTGTCAGGTCTTCCTTGACTAGCATTGCATTGTGCACTTCCTCTATTTTGTTGAGGACAATGGAAACAGCGGGAAACAGTAGTTTAACATCCTCAGCCATGTCATAGACTTCAGCTTCAGTCTCAATGGTTGTGGGTGCATTCTCTGAAGGACCTGAGGGGTCCTCAGCGTCATCTGAAGCATTAATGTAGGTCATTTCACATGTGTCATCCTAAGGATCACCGCAAGTGTCTGAGGTTCCTCAAGAGGAGCAACCTCAGGTCCTGTGGTGATGGCTTCACCAATGATGGGGAAAACCACCATGGGATCATCAGTGCATGCAGTACAGACCAAGGAGGGAAGATATGAGAGAATGGCTAAGAAAGATTGTGATGGACCAGCAATGGAAATGTTGGTATTCACACTTTTAGTCATTTGTGTCACTGAAGCAGTTAGGAGCGGAGCCACGTGTATGACAGTATCTGAGGAGATAACTGAAGAGTTGGGTAGGGTTGCAAGAGGCGCCTCGAAGGTAAGGATTTTTTTCAATAGCTGAGACCTTCTGAGAGGTTACAACTAGATTGCTTGGGTTCCCCTTTTTGGCTTTCTTAACCTTCTTTGAAGAACTAAGATGGGCTTCAAATTGTGTCCTCTTTTTAGAGGATAAGGAGGTAGTGGTCAGGATAGAATGGGGGCTTTGCCACAGTGTTAACCATACTGTAGAAGAGAAGAAGTAGAAGTAGAAGAAGGAAACGCATTAGCTATCCTCAACATGGGGATGAATAGGCCAATGTTAGACGGCTTGTCTTGTGATGAAGGATTCTTGATCCAAGCCGACAGATGGGATGATTACCTTTAGTGGGGTAGTTTAATGCAAAGATCTTAGAGAGGATCCCACTAAGAAACTTGTGTAGGGCACCACCTTCTCACGATGACGCTTCTTTAGCTTCAGCACCAGGTCATCGAAGATCATCTGTGCATAGTTCACATTGATGTTCCTGATCACTGAAGTGCTGATGTTCAGCGTCACTCGTGAGGCTTGGTCCTGTCCTCTTGTGTTGTTGTCCATGCACTAACTAAAGTGCGAGAAAAGGTATTGCCGGATGGCAAACATTCGGTTCTTCTTGATTTTCGTTAGTGATTTGTTCAGCTCAGTGCTCGAGTCCATCTTTAGTGGCCAGTTGTAACCTATATCTTCCAGGGTCTTGACGATATGTTTAGTATCAGGTTCTCTTATGAAAGGGACAATCTTGGAATGACATAGAGTATTCCTGACGGTTGGAACACCGAAACTTATAGTCATGTTGTTGTAAGTGAAGAAGATATTTTCTGCAGTGTTCCTAGCTTTGTCAGTCACCTCTTTTGCCTCAGCGGTGTACTAGAATTGCTAGAGCGGGTCCTTCACCATTACTGGTTCGAAGGTAAGAGCAAATCCTAGTACAGATTTCCTTAGGAACTTGGCAACATCTGCAAATTGCGGCTTGTTTGTAGGAATGTCAAGTAGAGCGACATGGTTGTTAGGTTTGAAAGTAATTTCTTCCAAAGCGAAGTTGACACTCTGTACATCAGCCATTTTTGTAAAATAATATGGACAGAGAGGAAGAAAAGTGCATATATTAATGTTAGAAAGGCATTTTAGGACAAAGTTTTGAAAGAAAAACTTTCTTTTGAAAAATCCAKAAGAAGAATAGGGTTTTTCAAGCAGATTTAGGGTTTTGAAACTTGGGAAAAATCAAGAAGAAAAATGATTCGTAACCTGTTTGTTTGTATTTAAAAGAAAGTAGAATGTTTTTAGATATTAAACAAAGTTTCTTAGAAGAATAACAATCAAAAATTAGATCACAAACCCATTTCGTGAAGAGAAAGAAGGAAACTGGTTCGAAAGAGGTTTGAAGGTTCTTGTTTGCACAAATTCTTGAGAACAAAGTTCTTTAGAGAGATGTGTAAGCATAAATAAAAATATGAGAGAGTAACTCTTATATTTGTAGGTGAGATGAGAGAGAAGGAAGAGAGAGGAAAACGACGGTTCGAGAAGATATGGAATGATGAAAAACTTTGCACATTATCATCCTGCAATAGGGTGGAAGAGTAATGGACCACATGTGTTAGAAGGATGCATGCGTAAAGAGAGTCAATTATTTAAAAACTTTTAATGACTTCATAGAAATATGATTGTTCATTATCATTTCTCTTCTAAAAGATCACTGAATAAGAAAAGAGTTCAGTGATAGTTTTAAGATTCTTTTGAAACAAAGGATCACTAAATAAGAAAGTTTAGTGACAGTTTTTAGTTAAGAAAAGAAAAAAATATCTTAAAAATAAGATACATTTACTGAAGAATTTTGGTGATAGAGAAATACTGAATCATTTCACCTTAAAAACATTTTAATCACTGAATAAAGAAAGATTCGGCGATAGTTTTGTTTTAAGAAAAGACAAATAGATATACCTCAGAGATATACTTACTCAAGAGTTCAGTGATAGAAAGAAACATTGAACCATCTCTTTTAAAACATTTTGATCCCTAAATAAGAAAAGAATTAGTGATGGTTTTAAGATTTTAGAAAAGAAGATAAGTATACATATCTTAGAGAGAAAGATACATTTAGTCAAAAGTTCAATGATAGAATAAGAATACTTAATCATTTCACTTATGTATCACTGAGTATTGCTTAGAGCTGAAGAAATTAATTCTCAACATTCAACATTCCAAGTTCACTGATTAAGATACTAAATCTTGTCTCATCAAGAGGCTTTGTAAAATGGTCAGCAAGTTGGTACTCAGTAGGTATGAAGTGAAGTTCAATATTACCATCATAACATGATCTCTGATAAAATGATATTTGATCTGAATATGTTGGGTCTTGGAGTGAAGAACAGAGTTGTTCGCAATTTCAATGGCACTAGTGCTATCGTAGTAGATACAGATATTTGAGAGCTGAAGATCATAGTCGTGGAGATGGTTTTTCATCTAAAGGATTTGGGCATAGCAGCTTCTAGTGGTAACATATTCAATATCAGCAGTTGATGTGGACATTGAATTTTGCTTATTGCTTGTCCAGCTCACCAACTTTCCACCTAGAAGCTGACAGACTCCAGTGATGTTTTTCCTATCAATCTTGCAACCTGAAAAATCGCAATTTGCATAACCAATTAAGTCGAACCTGAGTCTTTGGGATACCAAAGACCCAGATTAGGAGTTCCCTTAAGATATCTGAATATGCGTTTTACATCAATCAAATGGATTTCCTTGGGTTCAGACTGATATCTTGCACATAAACAAGTAGAGTACATAATCAGGTCGGCTACCAGTGAGATATAGCAGGGAGCCGTCATCCTCTATAAACAGTAACGTTTACAGGCTTTCCATTTGGATCCTTGTTCAGCGAGAGAGAAGGAGCCATTGGAGTCTTTATAGATGAACTGTTAATTAGGTCGAATTTCTTCAACATATCCCTGACATACTTACTCTAATTGATAAAGATACCTTTATCAGATTGTTTGATCTGAAGACCTAGAAAGTAAATCAGTTCTCCCACTATGTTTATTTGATATTCTTTCTTCATGCGTTCAGCGAACCAAAAACACAAAGAGGACATAGTGGAACCAAACATAATATCATCAACATAAACTTTAACTAGAATGATATGACCATTGACTTTTCTAAAAAATAGGGTCTGGTTAATCTTTCCATGGACAAATTTCTCAGAGATGAGAAATGAAGAAAGGGTGTCATACCAGGCACAAGGGGGATGTTTTAACCCATAAAGAGCTTTATCTAATCGATAGACCTGCGAGCATGAATTCCTAAACCCAATACTAGGAAAGAGCTTCATACCCTATAGAACTGACAGATCGGCTAGCGAAGATGGCTCAGTCTCAGTAGATCCCTCACTCCTCACCGGACATTATTAGGATATTTTGGGTCAAGAAACCCTAGAGGTTGCTCAACATAAACTTCCACTTGAAGTTTTCCATTTAGAAAAATGATCTTTACATTCATTTGGTAGACTTTAAAGTCCCTATGGACATCATAGGCTAGAAAGAGTCGAATAACTTCGAATTTAGCCACTTGTGTGAAGGTTTCATCATGGTCGAATTTTTCTTCTTTCTTGTATCCTTGACCAACAAGAAGACCCTTGTTACAGTTTACAATTCCTTAATCATCTAACTTATCATAATAAACCCATTTGTTCTTATCAAATTTTTTCAGATGGACGCAAAACAAGGTACCATAATTTGTTCCTATCAAACTCAATAAGTTCTTCTTGCATAGCAGTGACCCAACTTCGGTCAGTGATAGCCTTATTGATTTTTTTAGGCTCAACTAGAGAAAAAAAGTTGACAAAAAGACATATATTACCTGGACCGCTATGTATTTGAATACCTGCACTTGGATCACCAAGAATCTGATGGATAGGATGGTCTTTCATCCATCGCTGAGTCGGTTGAAGATAACCTTCTAAGACTGGGGGATCAAGCAGAGAATATGAGGCTTCAGCAAGAGAGTCTTCAACAATAAGTTGGATTGCCAAAGAAGCCTCAGAGAGTGATTTATTTACTGATAGAGGTTCAATGACTGAAGGAGATTCAGCAACTGAAGGGTCAGTATTTGAAGTAGAAAGGGGAAGTGACTAATGGGAATGACAGCAATCCCTGAAGAGGATCCAGCTCCGTTATTCGTCACACTTGGAACAATAAATGGATCATCGTTAGCTTGAGGGAGTTCAGCATTTGGTTGATTGCTAAAGGAAGCTTTAGGTTCTCCATAGTGAGATATCATCGAATTGTGTTACTCTTCATCCTCTTCAGATAAGGGTTTAGAGTTAGTTGATTGAGATTCATCAAAGGTGACATGAATAGATTCCTCTATTGTTTGTCGTCGTTTGTTGAATACTCTAAAGGCTTTGGTCACTGAAGAATATCCAAGAAAAATTTCTTCAGCAGCTTTAGGATCAAACTTTCCAAGTTGGTCTTTGTTGTTAGAATATAGCATGTACAACCAAAGATATGTAGAAAGCTGAGAGAAGGCTTTCTGCTATGGAAGAGTTCATAAATTGTCTTCTTGAATCTCTTGACGATCAACGATCGGTTTTAAGTAAAACAAGCAGTGCTGACAGCTTCAGCCCAAAGTTGAGTAGAGGGACGAGATTTGTTGAGCATTGATCGAGGGGCTTTGATGATTGTTCGATTTCTCCTTTCAGTGACATCGTTCTGTTGTGAAATTCTCATAGCTGAGAAGTTGTGCGAGATTCCCTTGTTCACAAGGAAGTCATCAGTAGTATTTTTTTTTACTTCAAGTTCCATGATCACTACTGATAAATCGTACTATGATGTTGTTCAGTACTTCTATGCACTTGATGAACGTGATGGTTTCTTCGAATGCATCACTTTTGGATCTAAGAAAGAAAATCCAAGTGTACCTGGAAGACTTGTCAATGATAACGAGCGTATATTTCTTTCCAACTATAGATTGTACATTGACAGGACCAAATAAATCCATGTGCAATAGCTGAGGCGGAGAAGTCACTTAAAAGACTTGCTTTGACTTAAAGTTATCATTTATCTTCTTTCTCTTTTCGCATGCTGAGCAAAGAGATTCCTTTGCAAAGAAGTGCTGAGGAAGGACAATGACATGGTTGTTTTGAGGTAGCTCATTCAGCGTCTTGAAATTGAGATGAGAAAGTTGTTTGTACCATAACTGCTTGATATCTGAAGAGGCTTCAAAAAGAAAACAACTATTCTTAGTGTAGGGAGAATTCATGTTGATGACATACACATTCTTTAGAGGAGAACCTGTAAGAGTGAGGTTATCATCTTTGTCAGGCATAACATGAGTTCTTAAGAAATTTCACTGTGAAATCTTTATCACACAGTTGACTGATGCTGAGAAGATTATGCTTTAGTCCTTCAACATATGCAACACGTCTGAAAGTGGTTGCACCGTTGGTTAATATACCAAAGCCCTTGGTATACCCTTTTTTGTTTCTTCCAAAGGTCACAGAAGAGCCTCTATCCTAGGGTTTTGTCTCCGATCATGTTTCTTGAACATCCACTATCAAGATACCAGATGCCTTTGACTTCCTACAAAAAAAATAGATTAAGATTGCTTTGGTACCCATTTCTCAATGGGTCCAGCGAATTTAGAGACGACATCTATTGACCCTAAAGGCTCATAGTCAGCAAGTGTCTTCACTGAGCCTAAAGAAGAGGCTTCAGTGGTCTTCATCACCTTAGACGTTTTCACATCTTTGGTGGCTGATTTCGCTTTGGCTGATTTTTCACCCTTAGCTACTTTCTTTACCTTAGCTGACGGATTAGATTTGATAATTGAATGACACTTCACCATAGTGACAACACTTCCTGAAGCTGAAAGAAGCTTTAGGACCAAAAGGGTCAGATAGGATAGAAGAGGGACAAACTCCAAGGATACCTTTCTAATTTGTTCGAGGATGACAGCTAAGAATTTAGATACCTTGGGTGAAAGATTCACTTTTATCTTTGTCTTAGATTTCTGAGAGGGTTCAAAGACCTTGGTCCCCAAGGAAGAAGGTTTACAAGCTGAAGGAATAGATATGGGTCTATTTGACTTGTTGGCCTTCTTGGGAAGAGGAGCGCTGACAATGGATTTACTTTTGTCTTTGCAACTTGAACTCGGAGGAGTTCCTTTAGGAGTAGTCTCAGTGGAAGAGTACTGAGAGGAAGAGGTGTCACGAATGGAAGAGACAAAAGTACCAAACTTCAGCATGGACTTGTCAGTGACACTTTCTTCCTGATCATAAGAGAATCCTAGACCACTCTTTATCTTGGGAGGGATCTGAGCGTTGATGATCTCAGAGTCCTTGATAGAGGCTTTACACCACCCTTCAGTGGTAACCTTCTCAGCCTTGATTTCAACAATTGCTTGCTCATGCTCAGTGATAGGCTGCTCGAGTTCGATGCTAATGGTCTGGTTTACAATGACCTAATCCTTAAGATTTTCCTCAATCTTGGTTAGCTCTTTGATCTTTGAATGGAATGTCTCTAATTGTTTCTGAAGATCAAGATTAAGCTTTTCAGCTTTGGATTGTAAAGGTCAACTGTCAGCGTATCTAGTGCAGATAGGCTATCAGAGGAAGAAGAAGATGGTTCATTCAGGGGTACATACCTGAGTAGAGGTTGATGACGAGATATCACTAAAGGATGATGTCTCAGATGGTTCATCTTTGACATCCTTGGCCATTAGACAGAGGTAGGCCATGTCTTCCTCATCATCAGAAGAATCAGCCCAGTCATGCTCTTCAACAACAAGACCTTTGCCTCTATGCTGAAGATTTTTCATCTTCTTGTACTCCTCTTTCGGTTTCAGGTACTAGTCGTTTTGACGCCTGAGGAGGATGGGAGTTTGGAAGATGGCTTCGCAGCTTTCTTCAACCTGCATTTGTTAGCAAAGTGACCTTTACGTTGACAGTTGTAGCAGCTCGCTGAAGCCTTGTAAATGGGGTCTAACTTTGGCTTTTCAGCTATGGTCCGCGAATGAGATCTATGGTAGTTTCTTTTTCTAGTGAACCTCCTGAAAGAGTTAGTTAGAAGGGCCAGCAACTCATCAAACTCTGAAAGATCAGCCTCTGTCAAGTCCTCAGAATTAGAAGGATCTAACTCAGTGATAAAAACAGATGAGGAGGGAGCAGAAAAAATAGAAGGGTCAGATGAAGGGATATCAAAGTTCAAAGATAACAGAGGGATTTTCATTTCCCTAAAGTGTTTTAGAATATTCTTCTTGTCACACCTCGCTAAAGCGGAAACACGAGATGTAACAGGTATGCATTTCATAGCTCCATTCTATAGATATCACCATTAATTACATGATCCATAAAAATTTACAAATTCATAACTTCGCCGTTCACAAAGAAAACATTATTTACAAAAAGAGATTTCTAAAACTTGTGAACAGGTGTTTTCGCATAAGATCTTCCAAAACTTCCCTTCTTACTTAAATTCCTGAAAAGCATGAAACATAAAACGATGTCAACTACAAAGAGTTGGTGAATTCGCGTGTTTTCATATGCACAAAATATTTACAATGCATAAATCACAACTTGCAAACTTATACATAACATGCACATTATAAATGTAAATTTTCCATCGATGCTTAAAAAAAACTTGAGACGCTACAAAGCCTTACCTAACCAATGTGCCCCATTAGTTTACGAACTACCATAAGTGGCCCGTTCACTCACTTAGGTACCACGGTTCGTATCAGTACTACTTCAGCGGTGGCTCTTTCGCACACATGAGTAGACTTATGAAAAACTTAGGTAATGTGCACCCTTTTTCAGGGTGGGACTGTCAACACAATAGCGGCTATCCACAATTACCACGGCCCGGGGACGTACCCGAGTTAACTAGTAGCGTGTACGGACGGGGACTTTTTGAAATATCCTCTCATGCACATCAATTTATCATTTATAGGTAGTGCAATACCAATCAATTTTTCATGATTTTCACAACATTTGACTAAACAGTTCTTTAGTCCATTAGTTTTACAACTAAACAACATAGTTTGCATTCTTTCATGCTTTTCCCCCAGTTAAAAATAACTAAAAGCAGTAAAAGTGGGGTCGTGACACTAGTTTGCAGAATATCCAAGGTTTTGATGAGGCTTAGAGCACCAACGTCCATACTAATGTCCTAAACATCCGAAATCCAATAGTTAGATCACTCATCGGGTCACGATAAAGATAAAGTAAGATTATATCTTATATAATGCCAATAAACCTTTATGGGTTAAAGTTGATACCCTTTTTAATTGTTCTTAAAAATAACCCAATATTTAATTAAATAAAAGGTTTTTGCACAAAAAGTTGCTATTTGGACAGAAATACAGATTATGATCCTAGACTCTTGGTTTCACCAATCATTGTCAAGAGAACCTTCCAAAAATCATTTTACTTTTAACTTTTAAAACCACAAAAGTCACTGTTTTTAGACATCTTTTGTCTAACAACATTATTTTTGCTCCTAAAATTTTATATTAAACATTTAAAGGCTCAAAACTCAATATCTTTGAATGAGACCCGAAGTAGTAAAACAATAACTAATCAAAACAAACTCCAACAGAAATCGAATATTTTGGGTTGAAAATAAAGAATACAGTCAACATGATTGTTAGAAGAAACCTGTCAGTTTCAAAATGTCATTTTTATTGGTTAAAAACTACATGCAATGTGGTTTTATCCCATTTTCTTGAGTTCTAAGTTCATAGATCATAGATTATCATCATTTTGAAGACATTTTCATGTCTTTGATGAATAATCTCCCATCTTAGACTCTCTAGAAAATTTTGAGCTCAGGAAGGAGCAAGAAGTATAAAGATACGGGAAACATTATTGAAAAAGATTCAAGAATAAAACTATCTTATTACGTTTTTGCTTGATTTTTCTTGAAGACTTGAATGTTCTTCAAGATTTAAAGATTCTAGGAGAATTTTTGGAACTTGGATTCGGCTAGTGGAAGATGAAAGGTTTAGAGAGAGAGGGAAAAGAGAAATGTGAACGTGAAATGAAAGATTTTCAAAAGAAGTGAGGTTTTTATATGAAGGTAGAGGGCCCGGCCCATTCAAGGCCCAACCACCATATTTTTATTTTTATTTTTCTTATACAAATACAGCCCAACCAAATATAAATTCAAATGCATTTTATCAAATACCGATAGAATTAATCACTATTAAATCAAAATTCCTAATTTTGTAAAATAAATTATTTATACATTCAAATGAAACTTTTATATTTTTAAATTGAATTTTTATAATATCAACTTTATTTATTTTTGGAGAATTTTAATATATTTGGTATTACATAAGTTACTTTATCAAATACCCATTGGGACAGAGTTTTCTGAACTAAAAATTAGGAGCTAAGTCAATTGATTTCCAATCAACATGACTAGATCCTAATAAATTATAATCCAAAATATAAGAACCCTTTACTAACCTGATGCTCCAAAAGTGATGGATGTCACAGTCTCCCCATGCTAGAAAATTTTCGTCCTGAAATTTGATTCCTCAATTCTTAGCTTTGGACCCGTTTGTGAATAAGTGAGGATACTTGTCTTTCATAAAATCCTCTCTTTCCCATGTGTACTCCGGTCCATGCCTTGAGGTCCAATGGACTTTTACAATCGGGATCTTACTTCTCCTCAACTGCTTGAATTCTCTATCCAAGATTTCTATCGGTCTTTCAACGAACCGCAGGTGATCGTTAATTTGCACCTCTTCCAATGGTAGAACCAGTGTTTCATCGGTTAAACACTTTTTGAGATTTGATACATGAAATGTATCATGAATGATGCTTAACTCCTGTGGCAAATTTAGCTTATATGTCACTGGTCAAACTCTCTCAGTTACTTCAAATGGACCAATATATCGCGGGCCCAATTTACCTCTCTTTCCATGGTGAGACTTTTAAGAGTACTTTGTCTCCTTTTTGGAACTCTAATGGTCTCTTCCGATTGTCCGCATAACTTTTCTGACGATTTCTTGTGGCCTTGAGTGGATCCTTAATTATTACAATCTTCTTAGTGGTTTCCTGAACTACATCAGGTTTTGTTAATTGCCGATCGTCGATTTCTAACCAACTGAGTGGAGATATGCACTTGCGCCCATATGATGTTTCATAAGGTGCACATTGAATACTGGCATGATAGCTATTATTATAGGCAAATTCAACTAACGGAAGGTGCGTATCCCAACTCCCACCAAAATCAATGGCGCACGCACGCAACATGTCTTCCAATGTCTGGATGGTTTTTTCCGTCTGTCCATCCGTTTGAGGGTGGTATGAAGTACTTAAATCTAGACGTGTACCCAGCCTTTCTTGAAGTGATTGTCAAAATCTTGACGTAAATCGACTATCTCTATCCGATATGATGGAAAGAGGTACCCCATGCCGAGTGATGATTTCATCAATATAAATTTGTGCCAGTTTCTCCATCTTATAATCTTCTCGGATTGACAGAAAATGAGCAGATTTCGTCAATCGATCCACAATTACCCAGATTGCATCATGCCCTTTCCCAATCCTAGGTAACTTGGTTATAAAGTCCATCGATATTTATTCCCACTTCCACTGGGGAATCTCAGGTTGCTAGAGTAGACCAGATGGTTTTTGGTGTTCATATTTGACCATTGCACAAATTAAACACTTATTCACATACATGGCAATGTCTTTCTTCATTCCAGGCCACCAATAGTGTTCCCTTAATTTCTTATACATCTTATTCGCTCCGGGATGAATTGAATACTTTGATCGATGCGCTTCGTCCAGGATTATGGATCTAAGATTACCAATCTTAGGAATCCAAACCCTATTTCCCAAGTAATTTACTCCATCAGACTTCAGTTGGAACTTAGTTTCTATGTCGTATAAGGTCTCATTTTTCAAATTCTCTTCCTTTAATGCCTCTTTTTAGTCCTCCAGAATTTGTGCTTTCAAACTCGTGGTTACTACTGCTCCCAAAGCTCGCACCCTTATTGGCTTCATTCTTTCTTTCCTGCTCAAAGCATCAGCTACTACATTAGCCTTGCCTGGATGGTACTTAATTTTGCAATCATAATTACTAAGCAGTTTAACCCATCTTCTTTGCCTCATATTTAACATTTTCTGATTGAAGATGTGTTGAAGGCTTTTGTGATCAGTGAACACAGTGCACTTGGTACCATAAAGGTAATGTCTCCAAATCTTAAGTGCAAATACTATGGCTCCTAATTCTAGGTCATGCGTAGTATAATTCCTCTCGTGCACTTTGAGTTGTCTTGAGGCATATGCAATGACTTTATCTTTTTGCAAAAGTACGCATCCTAATCCTTGATGTGATGCATCGTAATATACCACAAAGTTTTCCGAACCTTCTGGTAATGATAGAATAGGTGCATTACATAGCCTATTCTTAAGAGTTTCAAAGGCCACTTCTTGTTTCTTTCCCCAAACAAACGTCTTGTCTTTCTGTGCTAAAACTGTGAGTGGTTGCACAATTTTTGAAAAATTCGCAATGAATCGCCAATAATAGCCTGCCAAACCAAGAAATTGACGAATTTCTGTCAGGGTTCTTGGGGTTTTTCCATTTCTTAATGGCCTCAATCTTTGCAGGATCTACATGAATTCCTTTTTCATCAACCACATGACCAAGAAATTGTACCTCACGAATCCAGAATTCGCATTTGGAGAATTTTGCATACAATTTATGGTCCCTAAGTAGCTCTAATATCAATCTTAAGTGTTGCTCATGATCCTCTTTGCTTCTTGAATAAATTAGTATGTCATCTATGAAGACGATTACAAATTTATTCAGGTATGGTCTGCAAACCCTATTCATTAGATCCATGAAAACAGCCGGGGCATTGGTTAACCCGAATGGCTTAACCAAAAATTCATAATGGCCGTACCGGGTTAGTGAAGATGCATCACTAGTGTATGATAAGGAACTCGGATGCTGTCATCGTTGCAAGACGCGAAATTAGAATATTATATAGATGTTTAGTGGCGAGTGTGCTGATGATACTAGTACTAGGAATGCTAATCTGTTCGATGTTACTCTAGAAGCGATGTTTAGTATTAGAATCACTACTCTTTTGTTGGGATTTAAAATTTGTTTTGAGGGATTGTAATCTTTAGAAAAGCCCTTTAGTATCTTTTGAAATCGCTTGAATGTACTGAACCTGGGGTGAATATAAAATTTTCTGTTTGACCATGTGATTGCTTTATTGATACCTACAAGATGAATATCTTATACATCTTTCTGTTGATTAGAAATCATTGTCAATAATATTGCCATGAAAATGATGAGACTTCCTTTTTATCATGCCTTAGAAAATGCCGCCAAGAAGAGAAAACCCTGAAGTTGCACGACTCATGTCAGAGCAACTCTTGGTTGTGCTTCCCAATATAGTCAGTCAGGTGGCTGCGGGTCTGAATGCTAACCAACCTACCAGTTCTGAGCCTAGGACATCTAGGGAATGCACCGCACCTATAAATCCTTCAGATCCTACAACCCGAAAAAATTTCATGGAATCGAAGGAGCCGTAGGATTGCTAACTTGGATTGAAGGAATGGAGTCTGTCCTCCATATCAGCAAATTTTTAGAAGCAAACAAAGTAGAATATGTTGCATGCTTACTACAAGGCAGAGCTTTGACATGGTGGAACACAATAGTTCAGACTAGGGGTGTGACACTTCTTCAGCTGATGGGATTGCTCATCATTAAGTAAAGAACTAAGAGAAAATGAGGACATGTCCTTGGACATCTTGAGACACATGGTATACTGATCTCATGTTTCTAGCAAACATTCAAGGAATTTTGTTAGCGTCTCTGAGTTGGAATATTCTCTTCCAACTGTTCTCAAATCAATAAGAAGACAATTAAAGCATTGATGTACTTCAGACAAAGATTCAAATTTTTCAGCGGTAGTCAAGAAATGCAAACTCCAAGCCGCTGGAAAGCCCTTATCTGCGGTTCTCTTCCCTCGTTTTCTTGCCCTCCTCATTGGGGACGCAATGAGGAAACATGGACTACCTGTTAAAGAGCCATTCACTCCAGTTTACAAGATCCAGAGCGACTAGAGACGTCTCTCGAACCAAGCGAGGGAGCACATGAGACATCTTCATCGGATGATGAAGATGATGATGATGATGTTACTCATCGTGCCTCCCCCAGCCCCACTCATACAATTCCTCCACCCACTACCCAAAGGGGAACCACACCATCTACCCCTAGCGATCAATGCCACAGGGGTATTGAACAAGGACGACCCAGTCCAATCCCAACCCCAGCCAGCCATCCAAAGGCCATTCTTCGGGCCTCTGGAGATGAATCAGCCGAGGAACCTCATATTCCATCACCCCTCTCCCAACAGAGAGGTGATTAAGATATAAGAGCCCCTTCACCTCAGGGCTCGACACAACCAATCACACACACAGAAGCAAGTGTTGCTTCTGACATTGAACAACCCCAAGATCGTTCAGAGCAATCTTCCTTTCATGCACATCCCCCTTCGATATTTGATCTACCGAAGGGGACACACATTCGCTTCACTTACCCGGCCTCTGAAGCCGAGGAAGAGGAAGCTGATGTCGCAACATCACGAGATAGCTCCTCTCTTGAGGGCTACCATGGACATGATGGAAGTCCTTCTAGGCCCACATTTTCACAAGGCCAAGAAGTCGCCTCCGGAGCAGAGGCCCAACCTGCAGCATCCGTTGCTGCAGGGGTTACCCCCATTGCAGACCTGGTCACAAAGGCCGAGTTCCAAGCCTTTGTTGATTCAGTTATGCAGTCCTTGGAAGAGCTTAAACTCATCATTCAAGGGAATGTCATCCTTATCGAGTATATGTGTCTCCTTGATATGTCACCCTTATAACCAAAATACACCTATTCTTGATATGTCACATTAATTCCAAACACATGATATAACATATCAAAAATCCCACAATTCTGCTAATTAAAGCATCAAAAACAGTTTTATATCATCCTCATATAAAAAATCATACAGTTCAAATTTCAACACCAAATAAGGAAAGTTTATAAAATAAACTCACCTTATGATCACAAAGATGAAGATATGAAGATGAACAACAACAATTATCCAAATAGTAATCACATAATCGATTCTTCTAATCTTCCTTTGGTTCTCTTTTTTTCCAGACTAAAAAAAAACACATATACAGAAAGTTCTCTTTTTTTTTTTACTTCCTAAAAGCAGGTACTCCCAAACCCAATGAGATAAACAAAATATCTCATATACTCATCCGTAACAATTAACAGGCGGTGGAAGATTCTTTTTAAAACATTTAAACATATAAACACATCAAGCCCCTCAACTTACTACCATATTCAAAAACAACTTCAAGCTTTATAACCGAATACATGGTGATCACAAATTACATGTGAATTTTTTTTTGTTCACTTATACATCTCTAAACAACACTAAAAAAAATTTTTTTTGTCAAACTTTATGATTTATCATCTTCTCCTTATATACTTGTAATGTTTTGTCAAACTTTCTTCTCTCTATAAATGTGAGATAATCAACTCAACATTACAATCAAATATTTGAGAAACTTTTTGAAAAATGATGGTGGCTAAATGTCAAATTTAACTAAAATTTTAAAATTAAATTCAGCATCTCCTTATTATATACTCATACTGTGATAATCGGTTTTTTAGTTATAAAGTTTAGGGTTATTTTTAATTGATGATGGTAAATTGAGGGGTTAAATATGAATGTGTACCTAAATTGTTTTTAAAAGCCCATCGCCTCATTCTTTATTTGTTTAATATATGAGATAACTTGATTTTCTCATGGAGATGGTGGTTAAAAAGTATTAAGGTAATAAGCTTTTCCGTGTGTGATTTCTTGTGGGAAGAAAAATAGAACCGTAAGAAGGAAAAGAAGAAACTGAGTTTCATGAACCTTTGTTCTAGATAATTTTTGTGATATTCATTCTCATATCATCTTCATTTTTGTGATTAATAAGGTGAGTTATTTTACAAACTTACCTTTTGTGGTAGTGAAATTAGAACCGTATGGTTCTTTATGTGGGGAATGATATAAAACTGTTTTTGATGCTTTAATTAGTATAATTGTGGGATTTTGATATGTTTATATCATGTGTTTGAAATAATGATGACATATCAAGGAAAGATGTATAATGAGATCAGAGTGACATATCAAAAAGAGGTGTATATCAGGATAAGGGTGACATAATCATTGGAATATAAAATCTGGGTTTTTAATCTAAGTGTTTTCTGTTTTTTTTTTTTTCATCCTTATAATGCAATGACTTCGAGTTGTCGCATTTTGTGTGATACGATGACTTAAAGTTATGACATCATATTGATGCGATGAAAAGTGGTTATTGCATCCTTGTGATGCGAGGAGTATGTTTGTTGCATTCTTGTGATGGGACAAGTTAACTTATCACACCAGAGTGGTGCAACAAGTTGGGTCTATCGCACCAGTGTGATGCGATGAGATGAGGTTCTTGCACCAGTATGTTGCGAGGAGATATGGTTATCTCACCTATGTGATGCGAGAAAAATACATTTTACCTATATAATGTGATGAATTATATCAGAATGTGTTAAATGAGTTATTGGATTCTTTGATGCGATAAATTGGTAATATCTCATCTTTTTGATGCGACAAAAGAGGTTTGTTATATCAAAATGTTGAACATTTTAACTCATACAAATATGAGTTTATAAATGTGATTTGGTGATTATTTACCCTGTAATATCCAACAAAGGGATTTTTCACTAAACCTTAAGATCTAACCCTCATTTTTGGTTTTTTGAAAATGTGCATTACAGGTCGGACACAACCTGAGGATAACGGGAAAGGGAAAATGTGAGGAGTTTTATATGCTTACATGGGATGTAGAGGATAACATGTTATCTGTTGTATTTGAATACTTGTTACATATTCAAGTTTTGTATAGAGATTTTGTAGGGAAAATTGATAGCTATTTTGTAATGTAGCTTTTGTAATTCGTGTGACCAGTTGTGTAAATTATATTTCTTGATATATGAAAATATATGTTATTATGCAAATGTGATCTTGGGTGTTGCACATACTATTTGTGAATCTATTTTGTATCTAACATTGTGAGATTATTAACTTACCACCACTATCAAAGATTTGAGAAATTCTCAAACCTCATTGTACACATCATTTACACTTGGTTATATTTAACCAATAAACACATCTTTTTTGTAAAAAAAGATTGGGCTAAAATGATTCAACTCTATTAGTTTAATCAAAAGTCAAACCTCATTGTGTCACATCATTTACCTTTGGTTGTTCCTTATATATATATATATATATATATATATATATATATATATATATATATATATATATATATTAGAAAAACGTTGAAGTTATGAAAGATGATAGAAAGATGTTAAGCATGCAAATATCCGTTATATGTGTTGAAAATGGATGAACATATTTTTGTTACACTCTACGATAGGGTGTCCTTAGCTAGTACTTTGGGAGTGGGGGTTTATGAAGGCTATAATGGCGTGCATGATCGTGTCGTAAATATATAGATGACAAAAGGATCAGGAATAAGAGGGACCCCTAATCCCATTGTCATCCCTTATCCTCAATCCCCATCGAATAACAGGGATCCCTATCCAAGAATTGAGGATTTTTCTCAGTCAACAAAATTTAATATTTTATGCAATATCTTTATACATGTTATACATATAAATTCCAATTTCTTGTTTAAACTTCATATAATGCTTAAATTTTAATCAATCAATTTTTAATTTTTGTATTTGTATAATAGTATTAGAATAAATTAAACAACGTAGTCAAATACAAATATGTCAATCATAATATTTAATAATAGAAATTTTATACAATACATCATCAAAACTTTCTCCATAAAAAACAAACTACTAACACAATTTCTTTTACAAAAAGTTTCCATCATCAAAGATTGATTATATTAATTACACTTTTATATTATTAATACTCATTGGGTTTATAATGTTATTATTATACCTATAGCACATATGTACTTACAAATTTATTATTAATTATCGGGTTCGGACATGAGGGGTATTCCCATCATCAGTTGGTAATTTCGGGGTTTCCCCATCCTCATCTTGGTTCAAGGTCAACTTAAGGATTCTCAATTATTGGGTTCGGGTATTGGGTTTCCCGTTCATACATGTTCTTTTTTCTTGTTTGCATTCCTAGTCATAAGAACTGACAAGTGACTTTGTCAGGCTAAATTCATAGGAGCATTCAAGTGAACCGATCACGTTTATGAACTTAAGATAATAACTGTGTGTTGTCAACAAAGTTAAATTTAATTATAAAAAATGTGCATGTCTTTTGTGAATAACTTCTATAATACGAGATGTTATGATTTATTTTGAAAATTATTTATATCGATGTTGCATATGGCAAATTGAACTAACTAGACCTCTACCTTTAACGAAAATTCCTTTTTTAAATTATGCAAATGTATGTATATATATATATATATATAT
>NC_037539.1:21641504-21644805 GCF_001531365.2 Cynara cardunculus var. scolymus | reverse complement strand
ACATAAATTGGTCTTATGGATCTCATGAAAAACCCTTGGTCTCACGTGAATCCAATCCATAGATATAGTGTGTATATATATATATATATATATATATATATATGTATACTATATATATGTAGAGGAGCGATCAAATGAAAACCACCCTCATTTGTACAAACCGTACAAACCACCCTCATACGTCGATTTCATTGTTTAATCTTATGAAATTTTTTTCATGAAATTGTTTAATCTTGTGAAATTGCTTCATATAATACTTTTTTTGATTAATTTGTTTCATATATGATTATGAAATTGTTTCATATAATATTTAATGAAATTTTAATTAAACTGTTTTATGTATTTCTTTAAAATTAAAATAATGAAGATGATAATATCCATGATTAACACCCTCCACAATAAAAATGGTTAATCAACSTCTCATAATTACAAAAAATGAACAAAATAAAAAATTATGATTGGTTGAACGTGATTTTCACGGTTTGTACAAATTGAGTAGTTTTTATTTGAATGATTCTCTGTATATGTATACATAATTAATATATATATATATATATATATATATATATATATAGTTGATTCGAAGGAAACGGTATACGAAGCTAGTGAATATTGCAGGATTGAGACGATTATAAGACAAATTGCAATGCTGGACTAAAATTTTATTTGTTAGAATTTTAAAATTAATAGATTAATTCTATTTTGATATTGAGATGTTTATTATGTCTACAATATAAGACGTAATATAGAGATAATATTTATGTTATATTGAAATACTTGAAATTGTATGTATTTTAGTGTGTGCATACATGTATGTAAATAAACGCTTATATTCGTAAACCGAACTAAACTGTTTTTCAAACCAATTGACACCGTTAGTTAAAACTTTTAAAACCTTCAAAAACGTTTAATATATTCGACGGGTTTGCAAGGTTCATTAAGGGGCGGTTTGGTTCCTTTTTGATGATGAAAATGAGAATGAAAATTAAAATTACTAGAAAATAAAAATAAGAATAAATTTTCATTACACTAATTTTGAAATGAAAACTTAGGGTCCGTTTGATTTGCAAGATTGCTTTTTAGGGATTTGAATTTCATGGAGGGATTTGGATTTTGGATTGGAATGAATTTGAAATCATTGGTGTATTTGGTTTGTAGGAATTATAATGAAATTGGATTCCATTATTTATAAGTAATATATACAAAAATTATAAATAATTAAATTACATTTTTATTAATCGATTATTATATAATAAAATATTTTTAACATTTTTTAATTCCATAATTCATACAATCCTATGAAATCCCGAACACCCCCTAAGAATTTTCAAAATCCTATGTTTGTAGGATTTCAATTAAATCATAGGAGTTCAAATCCAGACAGTACAACAAACCAAACATGAGATTGAAATATATTTGAAATCCAAATCCCTCCAAAACCATTGCACTCCTACAAACCAAATATGACCTTAAGTTTCTAAAAAGAAAAAAATATATAAAATCAAACAATTTCATTTTGTTTTTAATTCCGTTAATTATTACTTATATCTCTTGACCAAACATACCAAATGTTTTTCTATCGAGTTATGGAGTTTGGTAAACCTAAAACCATGTGAAACCTCACCTCCTTTTTGCTTACCACTTTTCCTTAGAATAGGGACCTTCGAAAATAATGGTTTTATGGTTGGTTATTTAATTGAAAATTTTTGTCAAATATTCAATATGATTTTACATGTGTGGTTAATTCTGGATTACATAAAATTATGAATTAGGTGCCGTTTACTAAATAGGGGTAATTTTTCTCACCTGATGCACATGGCAAGGGCCGGAAATCTTACCCGCTAAGAGCGATGATAATGATAGAGAGTCTTACCCAGTAAGTGATGATGAGGACTCTTACCTGGGTAAGCGTTTACCGGGTAAATTGTTGCATACGATACCGTTTTAGTATATTACAATCCTATATGATAAAACAGAGTATGATGTTGACTCCTACCAGAAAGCACTTACCAAGTAAGTATTAGGTAAACGACCCATAAGTCTTCTTAAAATAAAATAATTATAAATTTACTTCTTATATTTGTATTTTATTATGAATTTTATCATCTCAATTCAATAGTTTATAATTTCATATAAATTACAAATATTAAACTTATTATTAATTTAAAATAATTAATCAGTATAATGTTTCAGCTCTTTTTTGTTATAAAAAAAAAAGATTGATTAAAACTTATAAAAAATTCATAAAATTATAATCATTGATGTATTTTATGATATTTTGATGTAACTTACGTACGTATAAATTTCGAGTTAAAAATGCATACGAGTTTTTATAGTATTATTGTAAGGGTTTGGGATCACATGAGACCAGACGGTTTTCGTGAGACTACTTATTTACACTTGAAACTTCACAACAAAACAATGTGAAGGTAACCTTCATAGTGTTTTTGTTGTGAAGGTTCAGATTTTTTTTACCTTCACAATATTTTGCTGTAAAGTTTTTCAAAAGTAAAAAAGTGGTCTCACGAGTCACACAAAAACAATCTGGTCTAACGCAAAATCAACACTTATTGTAGGAGTTTATTTTAATTAAAAAAGGTTAACAAAAAGTATAGCATCCTTTGATAATTAACACAAAGAAAGTAAGACGAATTTCCAATATTACCCCTGGCACGTTTTGCTTGATTTCATTGCCTGATGCGCATTGCATTTTCCACATCTTCCACATTTTCCTTCGTCTTCATGCTATAAACTCCCAAATTCACATACAACTAAAAACTAATGAATTCTTTTGAATAAAGAGTATTTATTTATAGTTATGTTTCAATAGATCCAACAAAAGGACACCTGCTTCCGGCTTAACCACATGCATGGAGAGGTACCAAGGAATTTAACATTAATATATCTATATAGCTAGGGTTGAGTTATGATAGAAGATCAAAATTTCATATAAATCGTAGGAATTACATTCTAATCAATATATATATATATATATGTATATATATATATATATATAGGGTATATTTCTTTTACAACCTTGTGCATTTGTACAACCCTTGCAACCCAATTAATTGAGATATTTATAGAAATGATGGGAGTTCATTTATTATGATTTGAATATTTATGGAATATGAATAGAGTTCATTAATTATGATTAATACTTTATATTAAGAAACAATTAATTGATTAAAAATTGAATGGTTGAAATGAGGGTTGTATAGGGTGTAGGAATGACAAAGGATGTAGAATAACATCCCTCTACCTCTATATATATATGTATATATATGTATATATACAGGGT
>NC_037539.1:21630814-21640314 GCF_001531365.2 Cynara cardunculus var. scolymus | reverse complement strand
CAGCGCGTGTTTCCCAACTTCAATTTTATTACAATTATGCCATGAATTTAATCTGGATCATTGATTAAAAAATGAATGGTTTAGATTAAGGTTGCATAGGTTGTATGAATGGTAGAGGGTGTATAATAACACCCCTCTATATATATATATATATATATATATATATATATATATAAAGGAAATTCTATTTTAAATCTAAAATTGATTTTAAAACATGAGAATTGTCTACAACTGTAAAATTAAATATGTCAAATACTGTGTTGTGGGTGATTTCCGGGTTTTTAATCAACTTTAGATTTTTAATGGAACGTGCTCATATGGGGGGTCTTTTTTTATAACCCACTGAATTGTGATAAACTTGAAAACTTGTACATTATTTGTTATTTGATATGATATTTTCCATTTAAGACTAGGATTTGGAATATCGATTAACATATATTTTTTTCAGAACGTGTTTGCTTCTCATCGGTTTACAATGTGAAACTTTTTGGTGTGTTTGTGAATCACAAAATACACATAAAGAAGTTTCACATTATAAACCTAGTACATGTGAAACATACATACTTGAAAGTTTACAACTAAATACCGTGAAGAGAGCCTTCATAGTGAGACTAGTGTTTTTACTGTGAAAGTTCAGATTTTTTACTTTCGCAATGTTTTGCTGTGAAGTTTCAAGTGTAAAAATGTGGTCTAACGGGTCTCAAAAAAACAAGTTGATCTCAAATGAACCCAACAATATATATATATATATATATATATATATATATATATGGGCCTAACCAACTGAGAACTGTTTTGTTTGCAGTAATCGTGAGATTCAATCTCAACCACAAATAAAAGGTTAAATTAGGAACTAACAATTTTGGTAATTTTAACTTAAAATATTAATTAAGGGATTTTATAAATATCCTCTCTCATCTCTCCTCTTTCCTCTCTCTGACGAATCTTATTCGGCGAACCTTATTCTGATGAACCTTATGTGAATACAAGATACATACTGTGATACCTACAAACGATATTTACTGTGATACCCAAATATACATACAAGATGCACAATGTGATCACTATCAAACAATGCGTCATTTCCGGCGGCTATATCCGTCCGAAATCTTGGCGCCGGTGATTAATTTCCATGCGGATTTTACCATTTTCCGGCGGATCCCAACCGCCAAAATTTTCCACGGGTATTTAAAAATTCGTGATTAAATTAAGAAAATATTCAAGTTTTTTTTTATTTAAAAAATGGATTAATTTACCGATGGACACATCCGACGGAGAAAGAAATTAATTTAAATAAAGTATTTTAAATTTAAGATATTACTGGCCGATACATCCGTCAAAAATCCGCCAGAAAAATATATAAATATTAATTTTAGATTATTTTTATAATTAATATTTAAAACTTGTAAATCTGTAAAATATTAAAAAAATAAAAAAGATGAAATGCAACTAAATATCATACATTAAAGTAAACGACAATTATCCCAACCAAACAAAAACTAAATTGTTCCAAACAAAAACTAAATTATTTCAAACAAACAAAGAATATTCAATTTAGTGGTGAGGGGAAATGTTGAGATTGATTGAGTTGTCTAACCAAAGCAGCCATATCTTCAAGTTGTATATCCCGTTGCTCCTCCTTCTCTCGTCGTCGCTCCTCCTCCACCCACCGTCGCTCCTCCTCCGCCCGCCGTCGCTCCTCCTTCGCCCGCCGTCGCTCCTCCTCCGTCCGTCGTTGATCCTCCTCCTCCACCATCCGTTGGTACTGATTTTGTTCCTGTAAGTCTCTAAGTTGGGTCCTTAAGGTTTCAATTTCCTATAAAATAAATAAAACGTTATAATACTTAATATGAATTATAAACTAAATCGATAAACATCATCAAAGAAAAAGAGGCACATAACCGACTCTCTGAAGATGATAAACCACCTTGTGTGTAGTTCCCAGTCAAGACCCAATTGGGATCCTAGTTGTACCCAAACCCAAATAGACGGTCTTTCTTGCTTCCCCCAACCACCTACTTCCACAACTCTTTATCAACTAAGAGATAGGTAGAGGGATCATCACCGTATCTTTGGGTGAGGCATGTTGAATAGTCATCGTATATATGGTTTAAAAATGATTACAGGTCAATTTTGACAGCATGACGGCTATAAATCGGATGTTTGCAGAGAAAACAATACTGTTGCATACGAAAATTGTAGCCAAAACAATCCTAACATTTGCCCAACAAATGGCAACCCAAACTAAAAATTGATACATACAAAATTTATAACTTAAACAATCCTAATGTTTGTCCACCAAATGACAACCCAAACTAGATTTTAATTTAAACGTATCGAACGTTTGGCCAACCTAGATATATAGTTAGGTATCCAATTATATACATTAAAATAGATAGATATATTTACCATGACTTAGCTACACTTAGAGGTCACGTACCCCCCAGAATCCGTAGATGTGACATCTCCACTCGACCTCTTCTTATGCGTATAATCGAAAAATTTCATAACGGTCGGTGGCACACCGTCTTTTACTAGTGTCTATAAAGGTCAAATAATACGAATTTATGTTAATTATAATATATTAAAAATCAAGCTACTAAAGTCATGGGGCGTAGGTCCTACCAAACGAGCACCATGCTCTGAAAATATGATCGATCCACCGATGTGTAGCGCAACTTGGCTATCACGGTTCCCATGCTCCACACCGAAAAATATAACAATTTGAAAATATACCACGAACCTGGAACCGCTTTCACATTCAGCGTCTCACGTCCCTTGGAATTTTTTTCCCAAGTGATCTATGGGCCGTCAAGCAGCTCTCCGTTGATCTTGGTGATCATTCGGATCACTCTGGTGTCATTAAAACTATATAAATAATATATTGAATTAGTATCAACACACAATTATTTGTATCAATTAAAAGATATAAATGTATTTACTCTTTGTCGTGGATACCAATAATCGGCTGCTGTTCTGGAAGCGGCTCCAGAGCAGCACTACCACGACCAGACTCTATCTTCTCCGAGTGTGCCGAAGCACTACTAGAGATTCTACCCGTACTGCGGCCAGGTGTACTGCCACTACCTCGACCGGTAATTCAAGTACGCGACATTATAGATTTTTCTACAAAGCAACGTTAGAAAACATACAACAAGACAAAGTTTACTAAGATTTGAAAATAGAAATAATAAAACTTAAAACAACTAGACAAAGTTTACTGAGACTAAAATTTACATGAGAATTTAATCATCTGGTGAGTGATCAGACAAGTCAAGTTCTTCGTCCTCAGAGTCACTATCCGAGTATTGGAACTCCTCTTCTTCGTCACTACTCTCATCAACGTGCGAGTTGTCGCGACGATCATTGGCAACTTCAATGTCATCTTTCAGTGTGACAAGATGGATGGGTTCTTGAACATCTTCATTTCCCTCATGTTAGGTTATTCTATCATTTTCGTGGAAAAACTGTTCATCGTCCATATTTTCATTCGGCTGTACTTTAGGGGTACTCAATGCTAAATCATAAATCTCTCTTGGCTTTGTCTTCACCACAGACCACCAATCTTTTGATGAATTCGATGGATATGGTACATAATAAACTTGTTCAGCTTGTGATTCTAGGATGAACGAGTCGTCTCAACGAAGTCTTGATCTATGTTTGACGGTCCACGAGATTATGTTTTGGGTCAACTCGAACGCCATTAACTGTATCAAACTATGTGCATCTGAATAGTGGGACAACACAATGGCCAAGCTCATACCCATGATATTCTATATCGAGGACTTCATCCAACAATCCATAGTAGTGGCTTCGTAATCTAAGTAACAAGACCCTCTCACGCATACTCCACTATTATATGTGGTGCGATTTATACCATGAGCTAGCAGGGTCTGACCAAGACATAACCTACAATCATGTCATTTGTAATATATTATTAAGTACATCTAAATAATGATGAATTAAAGTTAATATCTATACACTTACGTGGGTATGAAACCATCCAGCAAAGTGACTGCCCCTACGTTTGTCGAGACCCGCTTCATCTATATATGGCTCTCTACTTATAATCTTCGTATTGAAGATATCTATGAACGGAAAAACTTATTTACAATTCAATAAAATGTAGGTGTGAGCTTTGTACATATCTTCATCCGATAGATTAACACGTGTTCCGCCTTTATTTAAATAATCCTCGACATGGAGTTTTAAATATCTTTAACCGTTGGTCTGAAGATGAACAATCAAGGGAAAAATTTCGAGGCTCACGGTTCAGCCGTGTCTCTATCGTTGTCCCAAAATACAACGAGCAATAGGTAGATAGTTCATTAACCAAATATTCTTCTACAATTGACCCTTCTACCCTTGATTTGTTTTTCACTGTCCTTTTCAACGACCCTAGACGTCTCTCATAGAGATATATCCATTGATATTGAACTGGACCTCCAACTATTGCTTCACGTGCCAAATGTACCACAAGGTGTTCCATGGAATCAAAGAATCCAGGTGGAAAGACTCTTTCCAACTTGCAGATAGTTTTCACTATACTTGTCTACAATTGAAGCAAGTAGTTAATGTGTAACACCTTCGAGCATATTGCATGAAAGAATGTACACAACTCAGTGATAACATCCCATATCGGAGCCGATACCATCCCTTTTATAGAAAGAGGGAGTATTCTTTGCATGAACACATGACAATCATGACTTTTGAAGCTATAAAAACTACCATCTTCGAAGTTTACTAATGCACCTATGTTAGAAGCATAGTTGTCTAGGAATTTAAGCTTCATCAACCATTCACACACCTTTCCCACTTGCACTTTGTTCAATGAGTAAGAAGCTTTTGGTTTAAATATTTTATTATGTTCCTCCCTCACATGTAACTTTGGTCGATTGCGGTATTCTTCAATGTCTTTCCTTGATTTTATGTTGTCATTTGATTTCGGGGTGTCCATGATGCATGATTTTTTTTGGCAAAGTGGGGATTTCACAATTTGGAACACAATTACATAAAACTTGGTTTGTTTCCATTTTGTAAAGAAATGGATCATCCCACAACTATTGCTTACAATCATGAAGGAATTTTTTTAAAGAGATGGCCTAGAAGATGAAATGGCTTAAGACCACAGGCAAGATCATTAGCAATATCAGCATACCACATAATTCCTTTTTGAATATTGTGTTGAATTGCCAAAATGTACTCATCGGGAAAAACTTCTTTAATCTCATGATTTCCCCCACTTGACACTTTGCCTTCAATTCTTGAGAGGTGATTGGCTACTTGACTGTCACTTCCCTTGCGATCAATAATCTCTAAATCGAAATATTGTAAAAGAAGAACTCATCTAATAAGCCAAGGTTTAGCATCGACTTTATTAAAGAGATATTTTATGGCAAAATAATCCGTATGCACGGTGACTTAAGTGCTAATCAAGTACGATCGAAAATAATCAAAGGTAAACACTACCGCAAGTAATTCTTTTTCCATGGTGGTATAATTTAATTCTGCTTTGACAATAGTTTTACTTGCGTAGTAGATGGGGGTGGAAAACCTTGTCTTCTCTTTATTCGAAAACGACACCTACGACCAAATGACTTGCATGACGCATAATCTCAAAAGATATGATCCAGATTTGGGGCAATGACGATGTCGAGACAAAAGCTGTTTTGATTGTTTCAAAATCCTTTTTGCATTTAGAAGTAGACTCAAAGGTTTGTTCAACATGCAATAAAATACATAAAGGTTTCGCAATATTTGAGAAATCCTTAATAAATCTATGGTAAAAACCCACTTGTCTCAAGAAACTACGAATGCCTTTAACCAAAGTTGGTTCTGGAAGTTGCATTATTGCCTCAATTTTGGCTTTATCAACTTCCAAACCATTTTTAGAGACCACGTGGCCCAAAACAATTCCCTTTTGTACCATAAAATGACATTTCTCCCAATTTAAAATCAAGTTATGAGTCTCACATCTTTCCAAAATTTTCAAAAGAGGTGCCAATAACTGAAAAATCATTCATAAACACTTCTACGGTATCCTCAATCATGTCTGAAATCATTGACATCATGCAACGTTGGAAAGTAGCTGGCGCATTGCACAAACCAAATGGCATATGCCAAAAAGGAAATGTTCCAAATGAACAAGTGAATGTGGTTTTCTCTTGATGGGGCTTGGATAGTTCTATCTTTAAAATCAACTTGTTCGAAGTCAGCTAAATCTTCTAATTCATCTTTTTCCAAGACATTTTCGGCTATTTCCACAATGTTGCCACTGTGCATATATTCATCTAATCTTAATTTTAAATCTTTGCCTAAAACATCAATGGATAAGCAATCCTCTATCTCTCCACTAAACTCGAGGGCTTTGAAAACACTAATTGTCACTAACTCACATAGCTAACTCCCCTTTCTAAACATCAATTAATGTCCTCCCTATTGCAAGGAATGGTCGACCTATGATGATTGGGACATTCCTATCAGCTTTATAGTCTAATACCAAAAAGTTAGCCAGAAAGATAAATTTATCAACTTGGACCAGAATGTCTTAAATCTTTAACTTTGGATAGGCTAAAGATCTATAGTAGTGGGGCGAACTTCTCCTATTCTGAGCTTGTTAAAAACTGACAGTGGCATAAGATTTATGTTTTCCCATAAATCACACAAGGCATGTCCTACTTCGCCTCCTCCTATGGAACTTGGGATGGTGAATATTTCCCAGTCCTTAAGTTTAGAAGGAATTTTGCAAGTGAGGATTGCAGTACCTTCCTTTTCAAAGCAACTGTTTGAAATTCATCTAACCTTCTCTTTTTATTTAGAATGTCTTTAAAAAATTTAACATAACTCGATATTTGCTCGAAAGCCTCTACCCAGGTTATGTTAATGTGAAGCTGCTAAAAGATGTCCAAAAAATTCTAAAATTGCAAATCCATGTTTTTGGTTTTCATTCTTTGTGGAAAAGGTAAGTCTCGTAAATCTAAGTTTGGTAGGCTTGTCTTTTGCTGTTGAGGAGTGGGCACAATCTTCCCACTGTGGGCAGTTTGAGCTGGAGGCTATATGGTGCTAGAAGTAGATGTAGGGACTGGTTCTTGAGTAGAAATCGGGCTCTAAGTGTCTGTGAAGGGAGGAAACAAAATTGGGAATTTTGACTTATCAAATGGGTGTGAAACACCTTTTTGACAAATTGGTTCACTAAAGGCCTTAACAGTTTGTCCTTTATCTCCTAAACTATCATCACTTCGTCAAGTCATGGCCTTCACATGCTCTTTACCCTTAGGGGTTTTCATGTCACTAGGCAAAGATTCTAAAGATCTACCCTTAAGATCGATGGCAAATTGGCCGAGTTGGGTCTCGAAACTTCTTAAAGTTGCATTGATTTGGTTTATAAAACCTTTGAGTAATGACTCGATTGAACAATTACCTTATGTTAGACCCTATAAATATTATGCATGAAGTAATGAAGACAAACAAGTGACGAAGAACCAGAAGGCCGATGGAAGACTTTATGGAAAAATGACTAAGTCTGAAGAACATCCAAAGGGTCGATGAACTGACCAGAGATGCGATGGAAAGTGCATCTCCATAACCCCTCTGGATACTAACACTTGGAGTTTCCTTCACCAGTTCAAACAGAGGCAAGCAATGAAGATATGAAGATAAGGTTGAACTAATATCCCATAGAAGACAGCTGGAGATAACCATTCAACAGCTGGATTCTACAAAGTTTATCTTGTTTTAATGTTTATCCTTATTATAGATAAGCTTTATCTGTTAGTAGAAGATTAGCTAAATAGTCTCAGTAGATAGTTATCTTCTTATTAGCTTACTAGTATAAATAGGTGGTTAGGCCTATTGTAATTGACGACGCTTTACGTTTTTACTTTATTATTAAATAAAGTGAAATCTTTGACACTCAAGATTATTCTTTGAATGTTCATATATTTTTCTTGAGTGTTCATCATTTTGTTCATTAAAACACTATAATTTGGTTATTATTAACTTGATTATTAGTGTTATTGAGAGATCTGAGATCAACAATTGGTATCAGAGCAAATTGATTGTTTTTCCAATCAAACGATCATTAAAAATGTTAAACCCCATAATTCATAAAGTGAAAAAGTAATGAAAAACAATAAGTGATGAAGAACCAAAAGACCGATGGAGACATCAAGGCATAATTGACTAAGTCTAGAGCACAACCAGAGGACTGATGGACGATCAAGGATGCGATGGAAAGAGTATCTTCATCGAACCTCTGGTCAACTACACTTAGAGTATTTTCCAGCAATTCATCCAGAAGCATGCAATGAAGACTTAAAGATAAGGATGATTCATCGTACCATGAATGACAGCTGGAGATGACAAGTCAACAGCTATATTTCGAGTTTATCTTAATTACTAAAGTTTATCCATAGTTTAGATAATCGTTATCTGTTATTAGAAGATTAGCTAAAAAGTCTCATTAGATAGTTATCTTCTTATTAGTATAAATAGATGATTAGGCCTATTATAATCCAAGTCGCTTTTACGTTTTATTATTAATAAAGTGAAATCTTTGACGCTCAAGATTGTTCATAATCGTTCATAATTTCTTCTTGAGTGTTCATCACTTTGTTCATCAAATCACTATAATTTGGTTATTATTAGCTAAATTATTAGTGTCATTGAGAGATCTGGGATCAACAATTGGTATCAGAGCCGATTGATTGATTTTCCAATCAAAABGATCAAACAAAAATCTCTTAATTTTTGACCTTCTCTCTCGTCAAAACACGAATCCTTCTCTTCAAAATTCTCAATGGCCAACTGGAATTCCGCTTATAGTGTTGGCTCTCTCACCAAGCCTCCAACTCTTCAACGAGAAGAATATCCACAATGGAAGATCAGAATGGTGAATTTCTTGGAAGGAATGGACAGGAACCTCCTGCGATCTGTAATAGAGGGTCCTTACATTCCACAAATTCTTGTCCCAAGAGTTCCAGGAACAAACACCATTGCTGAAATTCCTGCCTACAATATGCCCAAGGATGAGAAGAATTGGGATGAAGACGACATGGAAAGAGTAGAAACAGACAAGAAGGCCAAACGATTGATAATCATGGCCATACCCAATGAAATCTTCCAATCCCTCGACGCATGTTCCACATCCAAGGAACCATGGGATGAACTGACAAGCCAACTGGAAGGAGAAGCAAAAACGAAGAAAAATCGTAGAGCACAATGTGTCAACGAATATACTAATTTCAAGGCCCTTCCTGATGAACCAATACAGAAGACATATGATCGTTTTAACACATTGATCAATCAATGTCGTCGAAATGATATCTCCAGAACTAAGGAAGAAAACAACGTTTTATTCCTAAAAAGTCTAGGCGATGAATGGACTCAGCTGTCTATGTCCCTTCAAGCAAACCAGGACCTAGACAGCTGGTCACTTCATGATCTGTATGGAACGCTTGCAGCACAAGAGAATGACATAATGAAAAAGAAGGTTTCCATTG
>NC_037539.1:21628161-21630714 GCF_001531365.2 Cynara cardunculus var. scolymus | reverse complement strand
TCTGGTTCTATTGGTAACCAGAGCCCCTCTGGTTCAAAGCAAAGACTTGGTAATTTTAACCAAGTCATTTCTTTCTCCCACCCAGAGTCTCTGGTTATAAAGACCAGCACCTCTGGTTCCAACATATTGAGATATCAATGTCTCAATCCTTGGATTCTTGCATTCTCTCATCATTTCTTTCTCCACAATCAACCAGAGCCTCTGGTTCCAAAGACCAGAGCCTCTGGTTCCCTCCTTTACTTGCTATATATTATTTTCTTTACAACAAGAGCCTCTGGTTCTAAAGAACAGAACCTCTGGCTTAAGATTCTTTGAAAGCAAGTCTTAACCATTTCTTTTCTAACTCCCTTTCATAATATTTTTCAACCAGAGCCTCTGGTTCTAAAGACCAGAGCCTCTGGACCCCATCCATTGCTTTTGAATCTTATTTTTCCTTCCCCTTTGAAACCAGAGCCCCTCTGGTCCTCGCTCACTAAAATCATTTATATGACTAAGTGTGTCCATTCACCCAGAGCCTCTGGTTCCAAAGACCAGAGCCTCTGGTTTCCACCCCATTTGCTTTATATTATGTTCTCACAACCAGAGCCTCTAGTTCTACAGACCAGAGCCTCTAGATTCAAAGTCTTTGCAACCAGAGCCTCTCTGGTCTCAAAGACTCATTGCTCTTCATACTTAGCCATATTTAATATTATTTTTCTTTATCATTCTCAACCAGAGCCTCTGCTTCTAAAGACCAGAGCCTTTGGATTCAACGTCGTTGCAACCAGAGCCCCTCTGGTCTCAAAGACATTCTTTTTCATACTTAACGATTTTTTCATTGAATCTCATAATCCTTCACAACCAGAGTCTCTGGTTCTAAAGACCAGAGCCTCTGGATTTCAAATCCTTTGCAACCAGAGCCCCTCTGGTCTCAAGATTCATTCATTTTCTTATCCATTCTCATACTAGACCATATTTCATTCTTTTTCATCGCCTTTCACAACCAGCGCCTCTGGTTGTATAGACCAGAGCCTCTGGTCATCCAAAATCTAAACTCCTTATTGTTTCTAGGGGGGAGTTTTTACATTTCATTTCATATCTCCATGCATCCTTTGAGGGGGAGCAAAAGTTTACATTTGTAAACTTGCATTTTCCATCCAGAGCCTCTGGTTCTACTATCCAGAGCCTCTGGTTCTACTATCCAGAGCCTCTGGTCCCATAAAATGCTACATATGAATATAATATCAGACCTCCTCTGGTTTTATAAAATGGATTGACATACTTAACCAAAACCTTTGGTTTGTTAACCAAAGCCTCTACATCATGTCAATCCTACATCACTACTTGTCTTCATCGACATTTCAACCAGAACTCCTCTGGTTCCTCACTCAAGGTATCATGCCTAACCAGAGCTCCTCTGGTTCCATAAAAATACAATTTTCACTTAAAACTCATCTATATTGAAAACAATTTTTAAAAGATTATACAAAATTGCAGCTTTTGTGACTGAGAACTATAACATCAGTTTTTTGAAGACCAAAACTTCGTAATTAGTATTAATCTTACAATTAGATGAGATTTTAAATTCCATTTTTTGAAGCTGAAGAAGAGGAAGAGGATGTCCAAACATCACGAAATAGTTCTTCTCTCGAAGGCTATCAAGGACATGATGGAAGTCCTTCACGGCCTACCTTCACACATGGCCAAGAAGGCGCCTCAGGAACAGAGGCACAACCTGCAACATTCGTTGCTGCAGGGGTTACCCCCTTAGTCGATCTGGTCACCAAGGCTGAGTTCCAGGCCTTTATTGATACAGTTCCACGCTTCATACTCGAGCAGCCGCCCAAGTAAATTACAACGCCACGATGACCAAGACCCCGATGATCAAGGTCTTGGACCTCGTGAGAGGGAGACAGACGCGGCGGCTGCATATACACCTCCATCCGCTGGCTGCATATACATCTCCATCCTCTGCACCGACGCAACCATCACCACCACACCAACCATCACCTCAAGAAACCCAAGCAAGGGAACCAGAGGCCTTGCCCTCTGATGATGAACCGCTTAACCAAGTTCCCTTAGCTACACCCCACCATCACAACACCAATGAAAAGAAAATTTGTCATCCAATGAAAACTTGGAAATTGATGTTTTTCTTCTAGATTAGTGTCTGTTCTTCATATGTGTCTAGATTAGACTTTGTTATTTCATTACTTAGGGGGGGATTGTTAAACCTCACAATGCAAAATGTAAAAAAGTAATGAAAAACAAACAAGTGATGAAGAACCAGAAGACCAATGAAGACATCAAGGCAGAAACAACCAAGTCTGGATTCGACCATTGGATCGATGGACAGACTAACCAGAGGATCGATGGAAAAAACAACCATTGGACCGATGGACGAAGTTAGACCATTGGATCGATGGAAAGACCAACCAGAGGATCAAWGAACATTGGACCGATGGACGAAGTTCAACCAGAGGATCGATGGATGATGTGATGGAAAGAAGCGTTCTCATCAATACTCTGGACAGACAAACACTTAGAAGATTTTCTAAGTATTCATCCAAGCGT
>NC_037539.1:21591282-21628056 GCF_001531365.2 Cynara cardunculus var. scolymus | reverse complement strand
CAATATATAGTTATCTTAGTATTAGCCAACTAGTATAAATAGATGATTAGGTCTATTGTAAAAAAGAGCGCAAGTGAGAGAGAAAAAGGCTTTTCTTCTTTGTTTTACGTTTTATTATTTATAAAGTAAAACCTTTGAAGTTCAAAACTGTTATTGAATGTTCTTATTTTATTTTTTTGAGTCTTCATAACTTTCTTCGTAAAATCACTATAATTTGGTTATTCATAACTAGATTATTAGTGTTATTGAGAGATCTGGGATCAATAGAATCTGTAAACTTGTTCTTACAGATCTTCATTCTTTTCTCTCGCATATCGAATAATCTGATCGTTGTCGCATCATTCCTTTATTGATTATGCTTAAAGCCAAATTTCTTGATGAATTTTTATCTAATCATTGTGCTTATTTGTAATAATATTTTTGATCAAACATTGTGATCAATTGAACATATTGTTAAATTGTAAGGACTAAGTGCTTATCAGAAATACCTCTATGGAATGTCCGAACCGATAGACCTATCCATGAGGACAAGCATATCTGAATGAGCTTAAACTAAAAAAGGCTTGGTATTCTGAGACTAAAATGAAAAAGAAAGGGGTAGTTGGTGTGAGCCAAAAGAATTGATGAGAGTTGTGCCAGGATTAAAAGAATATGAGAATCCTGTTCCAAACTTCTAAAATCCGGGCATACCACACAATCTATTAGTTCTCAATTCTTTCGAGACTAGTATTGAAAAAGGCAAAGCCCAGGCCAATTCTTGTCACAACCCCACCAGCTACTCATTTATTTCTCAGCAGACAATTGTTTCAATAACACTTGGGGCACGCAACTCATCATCTATCAATTTCTCATTCGAAGAAAGTTGATATTGAATCAGAAGGATATATGTCCCCCCTTCAAGTCTTTTTATCACTAATTGAGTATGTTAAATTTGTGTAGTCCACACTGTTTATCTTTTTGAGCCTAAACAGAAGCGTTCGTTGCTTTATCTTTCTACACTACACATATTTTGTATTTTATATGTTACTTTGCCAAAACATTCATAGATATGCTATTTTAAGCTATCGATGATTGAATGGAATACCTGGTGAGATGAGCATCAAAAAGTCTCATATATACAGTACATCCGTTGTATTGAGTATATATGTTATACTCATATGCCAATCTTTTTATAAGACTGAAAACAATTTCATACGTTGAAATTGGTTGTTATCTTCCCATTCCCTTAATCTGAAAAGATTAAATAAGTGGATTTGAAAAGATCTACTTATAATTTCATAAATTAACGGCTTACTCGAAGGATTTCATTAATTCTTGTGTATGATGCAATGATTCTCATTTCATCATAAGGGGGAGTATGCAATAATGAATGAAATGTCCAATTTCGATCATTATAACTGGAATTTATTATAAAGATCAAGGGGGAGTAACATCAAGTTGACAAAAGACTCAAAAGGAGTGCGACTGGAGATGTTTACAGAAAATTATTTCGATGCTAAAATTACTGAGAGATGGTGAACATGAAGATCCATTTTTGCAACAGTTTACTAAAGATCAGTTCTGAAGTTCGTTATTGTTTCTGATCTACATTGTCAAAAGAGAAGATCTTTGCTGTTCTACATTCGAGGGAGAGAATGTTAGAAGATCTTTCTCAACAAATGATTGTCTGAAGTTTCAAGTTGTAGATTGTTTTTGAAGAAGACATAATGTGCTTAAAGCTTCAAAGTTCAAACGAGACTCAAAGCGCGCAAATTCTTTCAAGTCTGAATACAAAATGGGAGAATGTTAGGACTGAAAATCAATGTACAAATTGTATTCGTCTTGAAAGTTAATTTTGTTTATAATTGTATAAAAGTCACCGTGTTTGAATTTTATTAGATAGTTTGACTTTGACCTTGTTTAGTTGTTTGACCCTATATAAAGGGTGAGTTGCTTGTAATATTTGAGGAAGAGAGCTTCATTGTATATTCAATATACGTATTGTAAAGTTTGACCAATATATGAGTTGTTGACTTTCTCTCTCTTCTCCTACATGTTCTTACATGAAATATCATTTCTGCCATTGATGTTCTTGAAGGATTCATGAAGATTGATTAAATTAGGACTTATAATCAGTTTGAAATGGCTTTAAAGATAGAAAGAGAGAATAAGGATATGAAAGAGAAATTTATGAATTAGAAAGGAAATTGAAAAAGGAACAAGATAAATATACTGAAATGTTTTATGAAAACCATTCAAATATTTGTTGGGCCAAAGATATGGTTAAGGATAATGATCAAGTTCACAAAGAAAAGAAGTTTTTACAGGAACAAATTGATGAACTTCTTTCTAGAGATCGTCATTATGATATGCAAGAAAGAAATGTTATTGTTATCGAATAATTCAAATTTAAATACAAAGGTGTTTGAATCTGAGGAAACATTGGCTTATGAAAGAAATTTTTTTGAGAAAGAAAAGAAGAGGGTAATTGAATTGGAAAGTTTGTTAGAATCTGAAAGAATAGATTTTGAGAAAGAAAAGAAAAGGTTCTCTAAACTGGAAATTAAAAAGACATTGAATTATGATAGAAAGGAACTTGGGAAGGAAAAAGAAAGGTTACAGAAGCAGAAAAAAATTTGATGCTGAAAAAAGGTTCTTGAAAGCAAGATTAGAGTTTTTGAGATGAACATTACAAAGAATTCTAAGCAAATATCTAAATTTGAGAAGATGATCATTTTAGAAAGATCCAAGTTTGATACTAAGAAGAAAGGATTTGACAAGAAATATCTGGAACTTTCAAAGAGCATTGTTGTTGATAAGAAAAGTCTGGATGAAGAGAAAAAGTCTTTTGCTACTAAGAAAAAGAATGTAGCAAAGAAAAATGCAGCAATAGCTAAAGAGTTAACTGAGAATAAAAGGTGGTTAGATGTTGCTTCTGATAATGAGAAAGGTATGTTTGAAAAGAAAAGAAATGGTTTGAAAAGGAAAGAAAAGTTTTAGAAGGTAAGATTTCTGAACTTTCAAAGAAACTATCTGAACTAAATACTGATTGTGTCTGAGATGAATATGAGATTTGAGTTTAAAAAGAAATATGACTTAGTTACTAAGGAACGAGATCATTTGCTAAAGAAACTTAAATAGTTTTCTGAATCAAGTACTTCAAGTTCAACTGAATCTTTGAGGATCCCAGATTGTTTTAATCAATCTTCATGAACAAACAAGAACATCAAAATTTCAAATAAAAAATATTGAAAGTAGAAGAATTTAGAGAGAAAAACTCAATCTTCATTATGATCTTCAAAGTATCCTTACAACAATGATTAATCTCACTTAAGCACTCTTACAATGTAGCTCTAATCTCATACAAAGATAACAAGGACTAAACCTATTTATAGGACAAAATACAAAACACAATTACAAAGGAGAAAAAAGATTGAATACAACACTTAAGCTCAAAAACTCAAACCCAACATTCTCCCCCTTTGGATTCAAGCTTGAAAGAATTGTACATTTTGTATCTCTTTTGTATCTCTAAAGCTTTAACCAACTTTAAACCTTCAAAACATTTTGTATCTCTTTTGTATCTCTGAAGATTTAAGCAACTTTAAATCTTGAAAACATTCTTCAAACATTCTCCCTCTTTGGATACAAGTCTGAATCAGCAACAGACTTCAGATTTCATTCTTCAAGATATGACCTTTGACAAACTCCTTCAAGTAACTTCCTCCTAGATCAACATCAGAAAGTTTTAACTCTCCCTTAAACATTTTCCTTCTTGAACTGATAAAGATTTACCATTTAATAAACTCCTCCTTTAAGAAACATTAAACTGTTTTATGATATGATCTTCACATTCACTCTCTTGAACATTGCAGCACAATTATCTTCAGCAGTTAATCAGTAACTATTACAATGACTCATTGAAAACTTTGACAAATTCCCAATCTTCAGAAATGATGCATAAATTTTCATTCATTATACAAGAATACTCCCCCTTATGATGAAATGAGGAGCATTTATATCATACACCAAAATGAATTGAACTTTGAAAATATGCTGTCAATTCATATAATGATAAGCAAATCTTTTCAAATTCACTTGTATAATATTTTCAAATTATGAAGATGAGGGAAAGAACCAAATTCAACTTATGAACTTGTTTTCAATCTTTTAGAAAGATTGTCCTGTGAATATAACAGATATATTCAGTAAAACGAATGTACTTCATATATGAGACTTTTTGATGTTCATCTCACCAGGTCTTCCATTAAATCATTGATAGTTATGAAAAGCTTATCTATGAATATTAAAACAAAATAACAAATATTTTGTAAATTTGTGCAATGAGAAAAATGATAAAACAATTGATGCTTCAAATTAGGCTCAAATTGATAAATAATGTGGACTACACAAAATTTTCAAACTCAATGTGTGATCAACAAGACTTGAAGGGGAGACATATATCCTTCTTTTTCAATATCAATTATCTCCAAATGAGAAACTGATAGATTATGAGCTGCGTGACTCAAGTGTTATTGAAACACTTATATTTTGAGAGATAAATGAGTAGTTGGTGGGGTTGTGACAAGAATTGGCCTGGGCTTTGCCTTTTATAATATTAGTCTCCAAAGAATTGAGAACTAATAGATTTTATGGTTTGCCCGGTTTACAGAAGATAGAACAGGATTCTTTTAATCTTGACACAAACCTCATCAATTCTTTTAGCTCACAACAACTACCCCTCTTATTTTCATTTTAAGCTTTGCACACAAATCCATTTTGCTTTTAAGCTCATTCAGATATGGATGTTCTCGTGGGTAAGGTTGTCGGTTCTGAAAGTCCATAGAGATATTGCTGTTAAGCTTTCAGTCCCTCCTAAAAATAACAATGTAAGCTCATTTGATCACAAACATTTGATCAAAAGTAATATTGCAATTATATACAACTGATCTGATGAAAAATTTATCAAGAAAAATGTAGCAATTAAGTACATAAATTAATCAGAAGTGATGTACAAAACAGATTATTCAAAATAGTTGGGAGAAATGAATGAAGATTTGTAAGAACAAGTTTACAGATTTACACAAACAAAGAATGAGTAATTATGAATTAATCAAAGAATTATGTTTTAGATAAACTCAGAAAACAACTTTGAATACAAATGAGTGTATTATAACAGAATATGATTTTCATTTAAGAGACATGATAATAACAATTTGAAGAATAGTTGAAACAAGTATTGGAAATATGTATGTAGAGAAATTACACAAGTAAAATCTCAAAGAAATACCTGATTAGAAATGACTCGTTTTAAATCTGCTCAAATTTGAAAAACATTTATCAACACTCCCCCTAGAAAATAGATTTCATCTTCAAACAAATAAAATATTATTCTCCTTTTGAGTTAGCTCAGAGTTTGAAAACATTTCAACTCAGAATTGAAGATCATGTCCTGAATTGGGTGTTCAGAAACTGTTTTCAGGAAAATTACACACTCCCCCTGCATCAGTGTATCATATAAATAATGTTTCTCATCAGCTCAACATATGACACACCTGCAAAACAAATTAAGTAGATTTTGGTACCTAGACAAACATGGGTCCTACTTTGTTAGTACTGGCTTGAGGGATATTATAATTGCCATACCATCTATTCCTATCTGATAATTTCTTTTTTGATCTCTTAACAGGTAAACCAGATTTACAATAAGAACCATACCAGTCATTATCATACATGTTATTCTTATACAAGTTGTTCTCATAACTGGTATATCCATTCCAACTGTTCTCATACCAATTGTTCCTATACCATCTATTGATTTTCTTCATGTTGACGTAATAATTTGTTCCACAAGTTGAGCATCAAATTCTTCTCTTGCTAAGACTGATCAACTAATTAGTAGACTTCACAATGCAAGGAAGAACATTATCAGTCTCAAATGATTTCTTATTATCAACAAATTTTTGAGAATTAACAGAATCAGCTTTATTCACCCAAACTTGTTTTACTTTCGAAAAATTATTGTTTGATTCAATGACATAACCTTTGTAAAACTAATTTGAAATATGAGACTTAATCTTTGAAACAATTGATTTAGGACTACTTGAGTAACTTTTGGATTTGACACTGGAACAATCATAGAAGCAGGTTTTACACTTAGATTGAGAAACAATTGAACTTTTAGCACTTGAATCAGAAAATTATTTTATTTTCTTTTGTAACCGATCTCTCTCTTTAGTAACTAAATCGTATTGCCTTTTAAGTTCAGATCTCATATTCATCTCAGCTACAAGTTCTGTCTTTAAATCAGACAATTTCTTTGAAGTTTCAGAAAACTTACCTTCCAGCTCTCTTCTTAACTTCTCAAAATCTTTTCTTTCTTTCTCAAATTCTATTCTTTCTTCTTCAAAAATTCCTTTATCATTATCTGAAACAATGTCAAGCCATTTATTTTTCTCAGTGATCTCTTCAACAATTGTTGCATTCGTTTTCACAATATTCTTTTTCTCCAAAGCAAAAACTTTTGTTTCCTCATTTAAAGTTTTCTACTTTACAACAATGCTATCAAACATTTCCAGATGTTTCTTTTGACATTCTTCCTATTACTCTTTCTTCTCATTATCAAACTTGGCCCTTTTGAAGATGATAATTTGTTCAAATTCAGAGATTTGCTTTGAAAGCTTTGTAGTATTCAACTCTAAAGATTTTATTTTTCTTTTTATAAATTTTATTTGTCAGCTCCTCATTCTTTTGGATTTGCTTTACATTCCTTTTCTTTTCTTCCTCTATCTCTTTCTTTCAGATTCTAAAATTTCCTCAATTTCATAAACTCTAGATGTCAGTCTAGAATTGTCCCTTAACAGATCAAAGTCTCTCTTTTGTCTTACACTGAGATAAATATCTTTACCAAGAAGTTCATCAACCTCTGCTTGTAGAAACTTCTTTTCTTTTATTCAACTCTTGTTTCATCTCCTTATCCCAAACTAAATTTGAATGATTTTCATAAAACACCTTTGCATACATTTCTTGTTCCTTTTTCAAACTTTACTCCAAATCATAAACTTTCTCTCTTATTTCCTTATTTTCTCTTTCAAAAGATAATGCCATTCGAAAAGATTCACTAACAATTGATTAAACAACAATGATCTCTGCATTTCAAAACTTTGATTAACAAATACACAATCAAAATTCTCAAACTGATGAAAAATAGTCAAATCACAGACCATTTATCAGGATAAGAAAGTCACCGCATAGAATCTCTGGTTGATGTCTTTGAACAACAAATCAAACAAACAGTCAAGTAATATTAAACAAATGAAATTTGACCCCGGACAAGGAATTTCCGTATAGAAGATCTTAGAATGATCTCCAAACTCGGACAACAAATATCAAACCAATAAAAAACAATTTATGATCGAATTCACAAACTATGGTCAACGCAACTTGAATGACTGGATATGGAAAACCTGTGATTAAGCAACATTCAAATATGTTTGCTTTGTAAACATGCAATGATAGAAACAGGAAAGTAGTCGGATACTGCTAGCATGCAAACATCAAAGGAAACAGCCGGATTCAGTTCACAATAGCCGAATTCAAAAAATTATGCAAACCTTCAACATGGAAATGACCGGATACGATCAATATGGAAACCACAATAGCCGAATACGGACAACCTTTAACTACCGTATTATGTTTAATCATGCAAACACTTAATGACCGGATACGATTAACATGTAATACATTAATGCATGCAAAACATCAACAACAGTCGAATTCGGTCAATATGGAAACATGCAACAAACGAATACGGACAATAGCCGGATACAATTAACATACAAACATTAATATCCGGATACGATTAACATGCAAACCTTCAACAGCCAAATATGAATAACATGCAAAGTATCAATGACCAGATACGGTCAATTTATAACTATGCAATGGTCGAATATGGTCAAGGCAACTTCATCAACATCCGGATAGGTAATTATTAAACCCTATAATTCCTATTTGTAAAAGTAATGAAAAATGCACAAGTATGAAAGTCTGGAGACCCGATGTAAGACAAAGCTGAAAAGATTCTAAGTGCTGAAGACAAACCAAAGATGCGATGAACAGTCCAGAGATGCTATGAAGACTACTTAACCTGATAATCATCTACTTGCGAAGAAGTTCACCAGGTCGATGAACTAGCATCTCCATTACCCTTCTGGTTTACAGCAACTAGAAGAATCATCAAGTGTCAGTTCAATCAGATATACTCTAGTCAAGCAGATATTTGAAGAATCCTAATTGAACATACTTTCTAGAGACAGCTGGAGATGACTCATCGACAGCTGGAATTCTGTTATGCCAGGTATTTAGAGATAATTCCCATATTTCTAGATAGATATATCTTCCTTGTTTATCTCGTAGATATCCTATACTAGATTGTTATCTGTTAGACTAGATTGCTAGTATAAATATCTTTCATACGTCTTGTAAATAAAATAATCCTTTTCATTATCATTATTATAATGAAATTTCTTGAAAGCTTCATACCTTCTTGAATATCGTTGAAGCTGTTCTTCACTTTCTTCATTGATACGATAGATTTAGGTTCTCAAACGTAAATATTCGTGTTATATTGAGAGATCTGGGATCAACAATTGGTATAAGAATTGATTGATTTTCAATCAAAATGATCAATTTGAATCTGAGTATTCAAATCTCTCAATTTTCCTCCATTCTCATTTTTCTTCTTCTCTTCCAAATCTCTTAAATGGCCAACTGGAATTCTACATATCTTGTTCGTTTTCTCACCAAGCCTCCAACTCTTCAACGAGAAGAAAATTCACAATGGAGGATACAGATGGTAAGTTTCCTCGAGGGTATGGACATGAATCTCCTCAGATCTATTATGGAAGGCCCTTACATACCCCAGACTCTTGTCCCAAGAGTTCCAGGTTCAAGCACAACTGAAGAAGTTGCAGCCTACTACATGGTAAAAGATGAAAGTAATTGGGTTGAAGATGATATAGAAAGGGTAGAGGCTGACAGGAAAGCAAAAGGATTGCTAATAATGGCCATTCCTAATGAGATTTTTCAATCACTAGATGCTTGTACAACCGCTAAGGAAATATAGGACGAGCTTGCAAGCCAACTAGAGGGAGGAACTAAAACCAAGAAAAACCGAAGGGCGCAATGTCTGAATGTATATACGAACTTTAAAGCGCTGTCTGACGAACCAATCCATAAGACATATGACCGCTTCAACACTCTGATAAATCAATGCCATATAAACGACATTGCAAGAACAAAAGAGGAAAATAATGTCCTATTCCTCAAGAGTCTCGGTGATGAACGGACACAACTGTGTATGTCTTAACAAGCAAATCAAGACTTAGATAGCTTGTCACTTCATGATGTCTATGGAACACATGCTGCCCATGAGCAAGACTTCTAAAAATGAAGGACCTATTCCCTTAGTTTCCGAAGAAAAAGAGGTTTCAAGAGGCTCTTCTAAAGAACACAAAAATAAAAGCAAGAAGGCCTTAATCATAGAATCTGAATCTAAAGAAGAAGTCTCAGATACTGATGATGATCTCAAAGAGTTTAGCAAATCTCTTGCTTTGATTACTAAAGAGTTCCAAAAGAAGTTCGTCAAGAGACCCTTCAAAAAAGATAACATAAGAGACTCCAGAAGAGAGAGATTCCAGCCTGCATATGGACAGAAGATAATCAAGTTTCATCAGAGAGATGACAGAGGATAAGACAAAGAGGATAGAGAATAAAGAAGAGAAGGTGGAGACGGAAGAAAAGATGGTCTAAGATGCTATCGGTGTGGAAAGCTAGGCCATTTTTCCAAGGACTGCAAAGGACATTTGATCAAGGATGCGGACTATTACAAGAATAAATACAAATACAATCCAAGAGAAAGAAGCCTGATGGCAGAAAAGAAAAACTGGGTGTCTGATTCTTCATCTGATATAAGGCTTTCATATGCCTTATGGCCAAGTCCACTACAGAATCCTCTTCTGACTCTGTTAACCAGGTATGCAATTTTTCCCATGATGAAACCAACTCTGCTCCATTTGAGCTAGGGTTAAAGGTCATAAAACTTTCAGAAGATTTTCTAAAATTAAAAGAAAAATTAAACTTTGAAAAATCTGAAAGATTAAAAGCAGAGAAAGAAGTTAGTTTTTACAAAAGAGAGACTAATCTTCTTATTGAAGAAAAGGCAGAATTAGAGAGAGAAAAAACTCGCATTGCATCTCTTAAAAGATCAGAAGAAGATAAAGTTTTGGATCTGAACAAGAAGATCTCTAAAGATCTAGAGAAGAAGGTGAAAGCCTTGAAAGAATCCAAGGCAGAAAGACTTAATTCAGTAGCTTTAAAAGACTTCTTTCAAAAGAAAAGAGAGATTCTTCACAAGAAGCTTCAAACCAACGAACTCATGATGAAGAAATATAAAGATGCCTGTTAGGTCTGAAAATCTGTATTAATTGTATTCGTCTTGAAAGTTAAATATTGTCTATAATTGTAAAAGTCATCATGTTTGACTTTTCTTATAGGAGTTTGACTTTGACTTTTATTTAATAGTTTGACCATATAAATAGGAGTTGCCTTTGTAATTAGAAAGTAAGAGAGCTCATTTGTAAGATTCTATAAGTAATAAGAGGTTTGACCAGAGCTTTGATGATTGACTTTTCCTCTCAACTATCTTAGTGTTCTTGAATGTTCATATTTGAGATTTTGCCATTGTTATGAAGATTGAAGTTTGTTCAGTGAATTGTGGGACACACAATTGGTATATGTAATAATGAATGAAATATACATTTCCGAACATTGTTAAAGGGAATCTGATGCAAAGATCAAGGGGGAGTAACTTCGATAATGGCAAAAGACTCAAAAGAAGAAGTGCGACTGAAGATGATTACAGAAAGATTATTTGTGTGCTACAACGACTRAGAGATGTTGAATGKGAAGATCATCTTTACAACAGTTTACTGAAGACTTGTTTTCTGAAGATTCTTTGAAGATCACATCTTGTTCATTGTTTCTAAAGATTTTGGTTAATACTGCTCTACATTGTCAAAAGAGAAGATCATCGCGATTCTGCATTCGAGGAGGAGAATGCTAGAAGATTTATCTCAACAGTTGATTGCTTGAAGATTTCAAGTTAAAGTTTTCTTTTGAAGATGACATATTGTGCTTAAAGTTTCAAAGTTCAAACAAGGACTCAAAGTGCAGAATTTTCTTTCAAGTCTGAATACAAAGGGGGAGAATGTTAGGTCTGAAAATCTGTATTAATTGTATTCGTCTTGAATGTTAAATATTGTCTACAATTGTAAAAGTCATCGTGTTTGACTTTTTTATAGAAGTTTGACTTTGACTTTTGTTTAATAGTTTGACCATATAAATAGGAGTTGTCTTTGTAATTAGAAAGTAAGAGAGCTCATTTGTAAGATTCTATAAGTAATAAGAGGTTTGACCAGAGTTTTGATGATTGACTTTTCCTCTCAACTATCTTAGTGTTCTTGAATGTTCATATCTGAGATTATGCCATTGTTATGAAGATTGAAGTGTGATCAGTGAATTGTGGGACACACAATGCCCAAAATGTTTATGAAAAACTCAACGGTCAGACTGATTACCAAGGAATATGATTCAATGATCTTGACTCTTTCATCGAAAACAAGAAATCCACTCTTGAATCCACTTTTAAACTTGGATGTGTTCAAAAACCTAACTTTACTCCTAAACCTAATGCCTCTTTCAAAAGAGCCAAAGTTAGTGGAAAAATGACTTTCTCAAGGAAAGATTTTCAAAATGTTGTTTATGAGTGGAACACTAGTAAAGAAACCTGATGAAAAGGATGATACTTCAAATGTCCCCGAACCAGAGGATGATGGAAACCTCATGCTTAAACCAAAACCGCTGGTTATGATTTTCACAAGTTCATCAGGAAGTGCTACTAACGGAACAGAACATCTTAGTGAGGAACTAACGTCATCTGAAGGATCGATGAATTGTTCATTTATGAGATCAGAAGCGATGGATCTCCCAAAGGATAGTTTAGAACCTTCAACCTCATAACCCATCTCTCTTAAAAATGTTCATGAAAACTTCGATTTTGAGAAATCTACAAGAGACTTTCTTGATTCTGATTCTGAAAAAGAAATAGTCTCTAAATCGCCAGAAGTAATTATGGATAAGAAAACGCAAGTTCCAAAAATCCCGATGAATTATGACCTCACAGATATGTGTGTAAAAGCTAAAAAACTCTTTGGATATAGAAAAAGGAAAGCTGAATAAAGTCAAATCTGCCAAGGAAACTTCACAAGGCCTGACCCCTCCCTCTAAATTTATAAAGTTCACTACTGAATAGAAACAAAAATGGTCTACTTCTGAAAAAATCATACTTTCACATTTCATCTCCTTCAGCTAACGGGAAGAAGGTCCATCAACACCTTAGAAAGGAAGTAAAAACCAAGCCTGCCCCTACAAATAAAAATTTTGCGCTAGATAGGAAGTTTGTAAAAACAACCAATGCTAGACCAGACCATTTCATTCATGCTTCTACTTCCAACTTTTCAAATAAAAAGAAAGTTGTTAAACACTCTTATTCCAAAACTTCCAATTGTCAATGCTTAACTCTTTTACGATTACTGAGGAATCATATGTTAGATCATCGTTGCATTTTTTCTGAGTATGTTTATAGATATAAAAATGTTAAAACTCAAGAAAAAATGAAAAAGAAGCCCAAATGTACAAAGGCTAAGGGCAAAGAGAAATAACCTAAAACCAAGAATGGTGATGAAAATGAGGATGCCAAATCCCAAACTAACAAGAGAGGACCCATTATGAAATGGGTACCTAAAAAACCTTAATTTTTCTTGTAGGACTAGCGTGTGCAACAATGGTAGACAGATTCAGGTTGCTCTAGGCACATGACTGGTGACAGAAGTCAACTCTCCTCATTCATTGAAAAATCTGGAGGATCTATGACCTTTGGAGACAACAACAAGGGTACAATAAAGGGTTATGGCACTCTCATCAAAGGAAACATATCCATAGAAAAAGTGACTTATGTTAAAGGCTTAAAGAACAATCTGTTGAGCATTGGTCAATTTTGCGACAAAGGTCTGGAAGTTTGATTTCGCAAAGGTTTCTGCATTATTGAAACGAAACCCGGACAAACCATCATCAAGGCCAAAAGAGAAGGAAATCTCTATCTTCTGGACTTCCAATTTTCTATGGCTTGTCTCCCATAGGAGTGAGGAAAATTGGCTATGGCATCAAAAATTCTCACATCTGAATTTTGAAGTCTTGAAGAAATTAGTCAAACAGAAGTTAGTCAAAGGAATACCTAATCTCAACTTTGAAAAAGACCACCTATGTTCGGCCTATGAGATGGGAAAGTTAAAGCGAGCTTCTCGCAAGTCCAAATCAGAAACTTCATGCTCTAAACCACTGGATATGCTTCACATCGATCTCGGTAGGCCCATCGCAATACAAAGCCTCTCTGGAAAGAAGTACATTCTAGTACTTGTTGATGAATTTTCAAGATACACATGGGTTGAATTTGTCAAGAAGAAATCAGAAGTTCCCGAACTCCTCATCGCAATGATGAAAAAGCTCCAAGTCCTCTTAAAATGCAAACTCATCAAAGTTAGAAGTTACAGTGGAACAGTGTTCAAGAATGCCAAAGTTGATGAATATCTCATCAATGAAGGTATATTTCAAAAAAAATCAGCGGCCAGAACTCCACCGCAAAATCAAGTCGTTGAAAGACGGAACAGAACCCTTGTAGAAGCAGCGAGGACGATGCTTTGTTCATCAGAACTACCTATTTTCTTCTAGGCTGAAGCAATCTATACTACTTGCTTCATCCAGAACAGATCAATCATCAACAAGAGGCACCAGAAGACCCTATGAACTCATGAACCAAAGACATCCAAATGTCAAATATTTTCATGTCTATGGGTGCAAATGCTATTTACTCAATGAAAGGGAGCATCTTGGAAAATTTGATAAGAAGGCTGACGAAGACATATTCCTGGGGTATTCTCAATCTGCTAAGGACTATATAGTTCTCATCAAAAGGACCAAAATCAGAACTAGCTCAATTATTTGAAGACTTGTTTGCAGAAGATGCAGTTTCTAGACCAGTGACCAATGAAAAACTAACTTCCCAAACTGATGAAATACATGAGATCTCCAATGCTGAAGGTACAACTCTTTTTGAATCTCATGTTACTTCACCATCTACTTCTACTATGTCTCTAGAACCAAAGCAAGACTCTGGAGAAGACCTTTTTGAGAGGGAGCAAGCAGTTCCATCTATCAATCAAATTGGTGAAGAACTGCATCTTGTTGCACAAGAAGCTCAATCAAGCATAAAGTGGACAAAAGACCATCCTCATTACCAAATCACCGTTGATCCATCGTCTAGTGTTAAAATAGGATCAGCCATTGCAAATGAATGCCTCTTCACAAACTTTCTAAGCATGATCGAACCAAAGAAAATTTCTGAAGCCTTACAAGATTCAAATTGGATAGACGGAATGCAAGAAGAATTACTCCAGTTTGAACAATACAAAGTTTGGTCCTTCATGCCACTACCCAAAGGTAAAACCGCGATTGGGACCAAATGGGTCTTCAGAAATAAGAAAGACGAAGATGGCAGAGGATCCGGAACAAAGCCAGGGTGGTCGTAAAGGGCTACTTCCAGGAAGAAAGGATAGACTATGACGAAACCTTTGCCCCTGTTGCTAGGCTTGAAGCAATCAAAATATTCTTAGCCTATGCAGCGCACAAGGGTTTCAAGGTCTGTCAAATGGACGTCAAGTCTGCCTTTCTAAATGGCAATCTGCAAGAGGAAGTCTATGTTTAGCAGCCCCCTGGGTTTGAAGACTCGAAACATCCAGAGAATGTTTACTTTATGGACAAAGCTCTCTATGGGATCAAACAAGCACCCAGGGCCTGGTATGAAACTCTCTCCATTTTTCTTATAGCCAATGGATTTGAAAAAAGGTACCATCGACACAACTCTCTTTCTCAAACGACACAAAAGTAATATTTTGATTGTACAAATATATGTGGACGACATTATATTTGGCTCCACTAACTCATACTTTTGTGAAAAATTCTCAGAACTGATGAAAAGCAAATTTGAGATGAGCATGATGGGAGAACTAAGTTTCTTCCTGGGTCTTCAAATAAAACAAACTTTAGAAGGAATTTTCATCAACCAGTCCAAATATGTGACTAACCTTATAAAGAAATATAATTTTTCAAATTCATCATCTATGAGAACTCCAATGGCTACAGTCTCAAAGTTATTCTCTGATTCATCAGGCAAAGCTGTAGATGTAACAACCAAAAGAGGCATGATTGGGTCACTCCTATATCTCACAGCTAGTAGGCCAGATATTATGTTTGCTACATGTCTTTGTGCAAGATATCAAGCTAATCCTAAAGAATCTTATCTTTCTACTGTCAAGAGGATTTTTAGATACCTGAAGGGCAACCCATCCCTGGGTCTCGGGTATCTACAGAACTCTGGCTTTGAACTAATAGCCTATACAGATGCAAATCATGCAGGTTGCAAGCTTTATAGAAAGAGTACGTCTGGAAGCTATCAACTTCTGGGAGACATGTTGGTTAGTTGGACATCCAGAAAACAGAACTGTGTCTCAACATCTACAGCATAAGCAGAATATGTTGTTGTTGCTAGTTGTTGTTCACAAGTGCTCAGGATGAAAACTCAACTAAAGGATTACGGGTTTCAATATGAGAAAATCCCGATCCTTTGTGACTCCAAAAGTGCAATAGCAATCTCTGCAAAATCTTGTGCAACACTCCAAGACAAAGCACATTAATGTCAGATACCATTTTCTCAAAGATCATGTGGAAAAGGGAACCATAGAACTGTATTTTGTCCCCACATATATTCAACTTGCTGATCTCTTTACAAAAGCATTAGATGAGAAAATATTTCTTTTTCTTCTCAGCAAGATGGGTATGTTGAATCTCACCACTTAAGGCAGATCATCCATCAAACCAGAGATTTTCCATATCTCTAGGTTTTGCCAAAAAGTGATATATATAAATGGCCCTCGTAACTACGTATAATAAACCAGAGCCTCTGGTTCTATAGATCAGAGCCTCTGGAAGATTGGACACACTTATCTTATATTTGGTGTAACATTTTCACTCTTTGGAACCAGAGCCCATCTGGTCCAAAGAAGGATTTTTGTTTTTTACACCAAGTACCCCTTCTCGACCAGAGCCTCAGGTTCTATATATCAGAGCCTCTGGTTCTATAGACCAGAGCCTCTTGATTCAAAGTCTTAAGGACTAGAGCCCCTCTGGTCCCACTTGGTCTCCCCACTTATCCTTTCCCCTTACATTACATAACTTTTCTCCTTTCATCCAACCAGAGCCTCTGGTTCTAAAGACCAGAGCCTCTAGAGCCCCTCTGGTTCAATAGACTCCACAATATCCAAGTCCTCATAAAAAAATTATTCACCTTAATACAACTAGACCCTCTTGTTGTACTACGCTTTCCTTTTCTTGGTTGTTTTTAAAGGACTCGAGGTTTCACCATCTTTTTGGTATCTTTTTCATCGACCAAAGCCTCTGGTTTTCTTTTCCCATTGAACCAGAGCCCCGCTTTTCCTATGGTTAAACCCCTTTTACTTCATATATTCATCTTTTTCACCCTCCTTCACAACCAGAGCATCTGGTTGTATAGACCAAAGCTTTTGGCTTCTAAGTTTTCACCCCGCTTGGTTCTAGGGGGAGTTTTCACCCTCCCCTAGACCACTTTGATATTTTGAGGGGGAGTTCTTGCACAACCTTTGACCCCTTAAGAATCAAAGATGAACTAAGCACCCCTCTGGATGAACTTCACAATCAAGCAGAGGGCCTCTCGTTAACTGTCTTGGATCTTCTTATTGGCATAACCCCAACCAGAGCTTCTGGTTCGCCTACTCAGAGTCTCTGGACCCTAAGTATGCTATATTTTGGATTAACTTAACCCTTACATTGAACCAGAGCCCCTCTAGTTTCCTCTATAAAGGTCTAGTTTCTTCCACATTTGAATGATGAACTTTTCCATCATGCACAACCAGAGACCCTCTGGTTTCCCCCCACGATTCATGACCAACCAAAGCCCCTCTTGTTCCATGGCTACAAATGTTTTCGCAAAAACCCATCTTTAATTGCAAATATTTTTAAGATTATGCAAAATTGCAGCTTTTATGATTAAAAACTATACAACATGGGTTTTTAGAAGACCAAAAACTTCGTAATTTGTATTTTTCTTCCAATTAAATGGGATATTTTTAAATATATTTTCTGGGTATATAATTCTAAGACTTATCCGTTTGGTATTACTATTTTTTAATAATTATCCTTTTAAATCCCAAACGTCACCCCAACAAAGCCGCCTGACACCAATAAACCTTTTCATATTACCCCTTACTCAACCCTATGTTGCCATGTGCCCCACCTAGCCTGACAATCATCATGATCGCGAGCTGTCAATACGGCTCACGATCAGACCCTTTTACCTTTTTTACCAAACGTCAATCGCCAAAAATTACCTTTTTCCATTATTTTATTATTATTTGACTCCTTCCACACCTTCCCTCCCACTATAATAACCTTCATCCACACCATTGTTACCTTTTACGCTCACATATACTCTTAAACTTAAAAGCAAACTTGCAAATCCCTTCCTTCAACAATGGGGTCCTCCTCAGCTTCCTATGACTCGAACAACAATGAAAGCCAGGTCCAGTCGACCGAGGAAGACAGTCATGCTATTCTCTTCCTCCCGATCAACCCCAACAATCACAACATCGATCTTCGTCCTCAACTTTTTGAAAGATTCGCCATACTAGTAGACCTTTTCCAAAACTGCATCTTGCAGCCGGCATTGACGCTTTCCAACAACGAATTACCAGTCAGGTATGTTCAATAGTACTGGAACACCTGTGATTACTACACCGAAATTCGTGGCATCTTTGGTTACATTGATGCCCCTAATGACATGGTCTATTTCATCAATGTCTCACGCGCCAAAATCTCCAAGGTACTGTTCATCCCTACCTGACAAGAACTTGGGATTGCCCGATATGATGAACCACCTACCAGCCATGACATTCTTCGCTTCATTCGAATGTTGGGCTTCAATTGGGAGCTTTGGAATGCCTCCGACTTCAAACGACAATAACTTCCACCCATGTCGAACGTATTTTTCAGTTTTCTGAACCGGGCCCTCACCTGCAAGCTCGAAAGCAAGGAAAAGGGAACATCAATATAATGACCATCATGTATGGTCTGTTTTTCAACCTTCCACTTTACTCAACGTTGCTAATCTACAATAAAATCCACACAGCGGTGGTCAAGAAGAATAAACTTGTGGCAACAGGCAAGCCAGTCACCTTTGTTCTCTTTCCTTGCTTCCTTGCACTTATCATCAAGGATGCGATGGAAGTTCATGACTTGCCAAGCGATGGACCATTCACCCCCTAGTTCGTTATGATCGGTCATCGCCCCACAATTTCCAGAGATGGCTACCCAGCGGAGAGGCCCCTTTCAAAGGCAATGCTTAGCGTCATATCGGAAACCTCCGAGACTCGTAGGACCAACCAAAGCTCTATACTGGTCCAACAGCCTTGACCAACCACCCCGGAGCATTTCGAGCCTACCGATGATGATGATAGTCCTCCCGCCTCCCCCAAACCTATTCCCACTACTGCTGCATCTCCCAACCAACTCCCCAGGCCACCACATCTACTATCCCTGGCGACCAAGGCCAAATGCATATTGAAGAAGGACTGCCCAATCCAAACCTTCCCCAAGCCAGCCATCCATAGGCCACTCTTCGGGTTTTTAAAGATGATGAAGCTGAGGAACCCCATCATCCATCTCCTCCCTCCCAACAGAGAGGCGATGAAGAAATAAGGGCCCCTTCTCCTCAGTGCTCGACTTTATCTACACACTCAAAAGCATTTGTTGCTTCTAGCTTTGAATTTCCCATAGATCGTTCAGAGCGATCTTCCCTTCATGCACGCACCCCATTGATACTTGGTCTATCGACGGGGAAACATACATACTTCTCTTCACCGGACTCTGAATCCAATGAGGATGAAGCACCTATCAGAACATCCCTAGATAGCACTTCTTTATCGGGCTATCAAGGACGGTATGAAAGTCCTCCCTTGCCCACCATTCCCATAGGCATATATGGAGGCGCCTCTGGAACAGAGGCTCAACCTACTGCATTCGTTGCCATAGGGGTTACCCCCACAACTGAGTTAGTCACAAAGGCTGAGGTCCAAGCCTTTGCTGACTCAAATCAGCGGTCCTTGGAAGACTTTAAACTCACCATTGCGAGGGTTTTGGAATCCACTCCCACCCATGATATTGCCCTTCTTCAGCAATCCATCACTTCCCTTGAAGCTCATTCGAGGGAGAACACCACCCGCCTACAATCTGTGATACTCCCCAAATCTTCACACATTGCATATTACATAGAATTAGTTCATAGAATACATAGATTCCCACATAGGTCCAAAATTTACAAGAGTTTGTACTACAAGTTTATAATACAAAATGTATAAATAAAAAATTCAAGAATACATGCATTTGTAAACTATAACAGCCATCCTCAAAAACATATCTAACCATGATCTCCAAAATCTATACATATAAGGGAAATAACCAGCAAATGCTTTTTCCCTTATTTAATATTATAATTGGTATTACCTGCACACGTATTTGAAAACACAAAATGAGGGTTAGACAAAAGTCTAGTGAGATTTCCCTTTTTCATGATATGCAGGGTGAAGATCACCAAAATATTTATCAAATAATCTTTCCACGTAATGACGGATAACAAAAGAATCACAATCTTTTTGATTTCATCGGGTCTCTGATTCAAAATCCCATACTAAAAGTATAAATGGTTTTCAGTTCATCGGACCTCTGGTTCAAAATACAATACTTAGAAAATATTTCAGTTTTGAGGACCAGAGCCTCTGGTTCTACTATACAGAGCTTCTGGCTCCCCTTCAAGACCAACAAGAGCTTCTTTCTTGAATAAAAATTTCCCTGAATGCTCATAGATCAATTCCATAGATGAAACATAGCCTTTCCAAGAATTTAAATCATATTTTAAAAATGTCATGGAGGACTTGAGCATCTGGTTCTACTATACAGAGCTTATGGTTCCCCTCCAAGACTAACAGAGCCCCTCTGGTCTATTTTTCATAAGCAGATTCTAAGTCTAGAAATTATTTGAAATATCATTTTTTAAACTATAAATCTAACACAGAGCTTGTTTCTAAATGATATAGAGTTTTTGTTTAAACTAATAATTTATGAAAGACTTGCAAAATTATCAAATCAACATCTAGAATACTCTGGTTCCATTATGAGAATTAATCAGAGCCCCTCTGGTTCTTTGCAAGGTACAACCAGAGCTCCTCTGTTTCCTCATAATCAATGCTTTTATCCAAAGCATTGTATTCATAACCAATGGTCATGAGCCGTATTTTTCACCAATTCCATTACGTCATTACTTATCATTTATACTAAAGATAACATTTCTAAACTCTCAAATCACCAAGAAATGAGAATTCCAATCAGTTATAACCTTAATAGATATCATAGTAAGAGTTAGGCCAAGCAAACAATGACCAACCTTATATCCTCCAATAATGCATTTTTTTTAATATTCCACCCTTATGTCCTCTCATTCGTTCATATGAAGTAGTTCATCCAAAGACAGACCTCAGTCATATATGTCATAGTGAACCTGTTCATAATATCTAACCAAATCATGGTTTCAACATAAATTTATACCCAAAACCTTTTTAAACTTCAAAAACAACATGTTCTTCCAAAACAGTTTCAAACTCTATTTTTCTTTCAAAACCTCTTTCAAATTGTTTGAAACCCAGTTACTGTTTGAATCCTTCCAAAACAGTTTCAAATCTTCAAACTCATAATTTTTATGTTAAATCATCTAGAAAACAACTTTTCACTAAGCTCTTTCTATACTCAAATTATCAAAACTTAACAGTTCGATATTCACAAATATAAAGGTTTTATTAATAAAACTCATCTTATCAAATATATTATTTGTTGATTAATACACAACAAATTCTTTGCTAAACACAAGATCTTCATACACTTTCATAACAACAGATTTTCTTCAAAATCCCACCGCCTTGAACACTCTTTGTTTACTCAAAAGATTCTTTCTTAAAAATAATAGTGATAAGAATGAATCTTGTCTTTACTTTTTCTTTTAAATATCCCCACCTAGGCGGTGGAGAATACATATAAATATAATATTGACTAAGGCGGTGTGACTTTATATTATTAAAACCCACTTTCCTTAAAGGTGAATATATCATCTTCTTAATAAAATAATGCCCTATGTTTGCACATTATCTCTCACACATAGGTTATTTACTTATATATCTATATATTTACATACATACCATATCATGCATGATGTCACATATGCATAATATTCATGTAATTAATCAATTAATAAACATGCCATCTTATAATTTACCAAATAATCACGTATAATTTACCTCGACCCAGGTTGTCTGAAACGCGGGTATAACATTCCCTCCTCCTTATAAGAATTCCGTCCCGGAATTCGTTTAAATAACCATGGATATTTTTCTTTCATTTCTGTTTCTAATTCCCACGTTGCTTTTGAACCTTTGTGGAATCACCACGGTACCCTTACTAGACTTATTTCTTTGCTTCGCAACACTCGGGTTTTGCGTTTGGTTATAGCTTCTGGAGTTTCCACAAAGTTTAGTTTGTCATCCAACTTAATCTCTGGAAGTGGTATTGCCATACTTGGTTCAGCAAGACACTTCCACAGGTTTGATACATGAAAAATGTTATGGACCAATATACCATGGACTGAGTTTACCTTTCTTTCCAAATCTCATAACTCCTTTCCAGGGAGAAACTTTTAACATTAATAAATCATTCACAAAGAATTATATTGGCTTTATGTGCTTATCTGCATAGTTTTTCTGATGATCTTGTGTTGTTTTAATTTTTTCCCGAATCTGATCAATCTTTTCAGAAGTTACTTGCACAATTTCGGGACCTGTCAGCTGTTGCTCACCTACCTCATTCCAACATAAAGAGGTTCGGCATTTACGACCATACAAAACTTCATATGGAGCTGCTTTGATGCTAGAATGGTAGCTATTATTATATGCAAATTCTATTAGTGGTAGATGATCTTCCCATGATCCTCCAAAATCTATGATACAAGCTCTCAACTTATCTTCAAGTGTCTGAATTGTCCTCTCACTTTGTCCGTCTGTTTGAGGATGATATGGTGTGCTTAATCGAAATTGAGACCCTAAAGCCTTTTGAAAACTTTCCCAGAATCTCGATGTAAATCTGCTATCTCTGTCTGAGATGTTGGATAGTGGAACTCCATGCCTTGTCACAATTTCTATGATATAAATCTGAGCTAACTTTTCCAATGAATAACTTTCTTTCATCGGTAGAAAGTGCGCATATTTAGATAAGCGATCTACTATTACCTATATAACATCATACCCTTTTGGGGTTCAGGGTAACTTCATAATAAAATTCATTGTGATATGATCCCATTTCCGAACAGGGATTTCCAAGGATTGCAGCTTTCCATAGGGCCTCTAGTGCTCTATTTTTACTTGTAGGCATGTCATACATTGACCTACATACCTTGCTATGTCTTTCTTCAGTCCCGGCCACCAATAAAAAGTTTTCAAATCCTTATACATTTTATTAGTACCTGGATTAATGGAATATCGGGTTTCATGACTTTCCTTCAGAATTATATCACGAATATTCCCATAGCGTGGTACCCAGATTCGTCCTTGGAAGCACAAAATTTCTTTATCGTTCTTTTCTAGGGTAGTAATCATTTTCCCAATCTTTCCGCTTTAAATGATCCTCTTTGACCGCCTCTGCTTGGCATCTCTATATGTCTGTATGAAGATCTAGAGTCACACTTATTCTCATCATCACAGTTTTGATGATTCCACTTATTTCTTTTCGGCTCAAAGCATAGGCTACAACATTAGCCTTTCCCAGATGGTAAAGAATTTCACAATCATAATCATTGACTAGTTCGATCCATCGACGCTGCCTCATGTTTAACTCCTTTTGGTTGAACATATGATGAAGGCTTTTGTGGTCAGTGTAGATTTTTCACTTCATTCTTAGCAGGTAGTGCCTCCAGATTTTTAAAGAAAATACTACAGCTGCTAATTCCATGTCATGTGTCGGGTACTGGTTCTCATGATCTTTTAATTGTCGTAATGCATATGCGATTATTTTTTTCTTTTGCATCAAGACACAGCCTAAGTCAAGCTTCAATGCATCACTATAAACGATAAAATCTTCTGTTCCATCGGGTAGAGATAAAACTGGTGCGTTACATAAACGATCCTTTAAGGTTTGAAAGGCTTTCTGCTCGTCCTTGGCCCAATGAAACTTGATATCTTTTTGAGTCAACTTGGTCAGTGGTACCGCTATTTTAGAAAAAGCTTGAATAAATTTGCGGTAATAACCGGCCAAGCCTAGAAAACTTATGACTTTTGAAGGATTTCTTGGTGCATCCCATTTTTCTATTGCTTCGATTTTGGATGGGTCTATTTTGATTCCTTCCTGCGAAATAACATGGCCAAGGAATTGGACTTCCCTTAACCATAACTCACATTTTGATAACTTGGCATACAACTTCTCTTTTCTCAAGAGACTCAGAATCAAGTGAAGATGTTTTGTATATTCTGCTTCTGACTTAGAGTATATCAAAATATCATCGATGAATACAATAACAAATTTTTCGAGATATTCATTGCACACCTTGTTCATCAGGTCTATGAAGGGTGCTGGTGCATTGGTTAGGCCAAAAATTCATGGTGTCCGTATATTGTTCTGAACGCTGTTTTGGGAATATCTTAATTTTTGACTTTTAGTTGGTGATATCTGGATCGTAGATCAATCTTTGAGAAATAATTGGCCCCAACCAATTGATCAAATAAATCATCAATCCTGGGCAATGGATATTTATTCTTGAGTGTCAATTTGTTAAGCTCCCGATAATCTATACAAATGCTCATCGATCCGTCCTTCTTTTTAACAAATAAAACCGGAGCTCCCCAAGGTGAAGTACTTGGTCTAAGAAAGCCTTTGTCAAGTAGATCTTTCAGTTGAGTCACCAATTCTTTTAGCTCTAATGGGCCTAATCTATATGGAGTTTTGGCTACTGGTGCTGCCCAGGATATAAGATAAATTTTGAACTGGATAAGTCTGTCTGGTGTAGGACCAGACAAGTCCTTGGGAAAGACTTCTGGGTATTCTTTGACAATTGGGATTTGCTCTGATTGTTTCTTTTCTCTGCTTGCATCGATAGCATAAGCCAGAAACCCTTGACATTTCTTCTGTATGTACTTACAAGCTTTTAATATGGAGAGGAGGCTGGTATGATGATCCCGATGATCACTATCTATGATAACTGTTCCTTTGCTTGGCAACTTAATTTTGATTTTCTTTTGGTTACATAGGATAGTGTCCTTGTTATTGGCTAACCAATCCATACCCACCACTACATGGAACTCCTTCATTGGCATAGGGAATAATCGAATAGGCAAGTCACAACCCTCAATAGAAATAACATATTTATCGAACACATAAGCAACAACTTCTTGACTATTGGCGGTATCAACCACTAACTTTTTGTCAAGTAGTACATAAATCAAGCATGCAATTTTAGCAAAAGTAGGGGATGCGAATGAAAAATTTGCACCCAAATCAAATAGCAGTTTAGCATATAAGGAGTTGATGGAATAAATACCTATTACCACATCTGGAACTGTCTCTCCCTCATTTTTAGTCATTTGGAAGGATCGTCCTTGTGCCCTTCCCAGCCCTCCTCTGTTCACACTTGATCTCCCTCGAGTACTGGTAGCACTATTTCCCAAAGTTAGCTGCAGAGTTTTGAGCTGTGGGCATTTGTCTTTAAAGTGATCCAGTGAATTGCAATTAAAACATCTTTTATTCCTCGGATAGAATCTCGATGAATATCCAATTTCAACACAATCGAAACATTTCATTGGTTTTGGTTTGCATTCTCCTTGGTGATATTGTTGACACTTAGGACAGACCTTCTCCATAGGCCTCTGCATTGGTCTCTTATTGAACTTAAAAGACTTGAATCCTCGATATCCTGTGAAGGATCCCTCCCATTTCCTCTTTTCAACCTGTTTTCCTTCATTGCTTCTGTTTTTGTTCCTCTCTGTGACTTTAGCTACATTGACTACCAATGGAAAAGTGGCAGGATTCATTGCTATAATAAATTCTCTGATTGAGGGCTTTAAACCCCAGATATACCTCTCAACTTTTCTAGCTTCTATCGAGATGTAATGCTCGGCAAATATAGAATACTCTATGAGTTTCTCTATGTATTCTCTGATTGATACAGAGCTCTGTTCTAACTTCAATAAATCTTCTTCCATCTGTCTAACTACAGTCTTGGGACAAAACTGTTCCTTGAATAGATTCACAAATTCTGTCCATGATAAGGTTTGCAAAACATCTACTCTTCCAAGGGATTCTATTTCCCACCAATATAAAGCATTAGATTTTAGAACTGATACATCAAATCTGACTTTATCAACTTCTGGACAACGAATGGTGTTGAATACTGATTCAATCTCTTTTATCCAACACATAGCTTTAGTTGGATCTCGCTCACCCGAAAAAGTTGATGGTTTGCATGCAAGAAACATTTTAATATCCCCTCCTCTAGTGCTTGGTGTTGGTACAGAGGAATTGATCTCTACTCGCTCTGTTTCCACCCTCACAGGTATCCTCAAAATGGATGTTAAGGTTTCCCTTAACTTTCCTATTTCTTCAGCCAACATATCTCTGGTTACAAATTCTGGTTGTGGTGCTGGCTCTAGATTGTTATCCCCAGAGTTAGGTTCTTCCTGATTAACATAGTCCTCTGCTTGGTAATTTCTTTCCTTCGTTTGACTTCTCCCTCTTACTCTGCCCCGACCGCTTCCTCTGTCTCTACCTCGTGAGGCATTAATAGAGGCTTCAATGGGATAATTCTCTTCCTCACTAAGACCAGGATGAGGTAGTCTTTGTGATCTTCTAGACCGACTTGTCATCTGCAGATTTCATGAACAACACATTTTCACATTCCCAAATACAATGAAGTGTTCAAGTTTAGATATGTACCTGTAGATTCAAAATTACATTGGCCAGATGTAATCCAAATATACCTTACACACTTATCTCTTAACTTATCATATTTATTCCAAAGGTGCTAACCATGTCTGGGACCCTAATATGCAATAAAATAGTTTAAGTCTAGGCATCATTATGCAAAATATCACCTAAATCTCTTAAACCTAGGCTTTGATACCAATATATGATACCCCCCAAATCTCCACACATTGCATATTACATAGAATTCATTCATAGAATACATAGATTCCCACATAGGTCCAAAATTTACAAGAGTTTGTACTACAAGTTTATAATACAAAATGCATAACTTAAAAATTCTAGAATACATGCATTTGTAAACTATAACAGCCATCCTCCAAAACATATCCAGCCCTGATCTCCAAAATCTAAACATATAAGGTAAATAACCAGAAGATGCTTTTTCCTTTATTTAATATTATAACTGTATTACCTGCTGTTGATCCTGGATCTCTCAATAACACTAATAAATAGATTATGAATAACCTAAATAAGTAGTGTGGATGAATAAAATGAAGAATACTCAAGAACAAAGAATATATATATATTCAAAGCATATATTTAAGCATTAAAGATATGTAAAAACTCACTTCGATAGTCTTATTTAACAATAGGCCTAGCTACCTATTTATACTAGCAATAAGAAGATAACTATCTAGTAAAACTATCTAGCCAATCTTCTAGGAAAGATAATGTTTATCTAAGTATGGATAAACTATAAATCAAGGTAAACTTAAAATCCAGCTGTCGATTTGTTATCTCCAGTTATCTTCCATGGGATGTTAATTCAACCTTATCTTCATATATAAGTCCAAGCTCGGGTTGAGTCAAGGCAGAAGCAAATCTCTTCTCCTGCAGGCCTCGGAAGTCTTCATTAGGTGGAGTGCAGGAGAGTTTGCCGATACCCAAATGAAGAGCAATCTGAAAATCACTCTTGGCTCGATGCTTCACCAAGGTCTCCATCATCCTTACAATTGCTCTGTTTGCCATCCCAAATCTTATGCCTTGATCTTGTCGCTGAGTTATGAATGCATAATGCTCGATCAAGTCATAGGGATTGAGATTGATCAAGTCATTGTCATTGAAGATGCTGAACTGACCATGGGCTCTCTCTACTGTGTACTCGATATATTTTATAGCTCTATTAGCATAGGTCCTCATCTTTATGTCCATTACCATCCTTATTCCAGCATTTGAAAAGATAGCATGTGGTGGTTAGGTAGTCTGTCTAACAAATGTATGGTGTAGGAGGTCCATGGATTATAGCGATAGAATTAGAGGATTGAGAGTCAAACCTTCATCGCGATCATGGTATAGGTACTAATGGATATTCTCCATCATTACTGGTTCCCTTGGTGGAATGTCTGCTAAGCTCTGCGGAAGGTGCCTTGATGAAGAGGGAATGTTCGCTTGCACCTTTGTTGGTTCGGTTGAGGTTTGAGTTTAGGTTATGGGTTGTGTTTGGGCTTGAGGTTGTGTATCGGTTTGCGATGGGATGGTTTCTTGGGTTGGCTCATGTTGAGGTGGTTCAAGTTCATCGGGTTGTGTTTGGGCTTGAGGTTGTGTATCGGTTTGCGATGGGATGGTTTCTTGGGTTGGCTCATGTTGAGGTGGTTCAAGTTCATCGGGTTGTGTTTGGGCTTGAGGTTGTTGAGGTGAAGAAGGTTGGATGTTTATTTGTTCAGGTTCATTGGGTAGGGTGATGAAAGGTTCTGTGTTGCGAGGGGTTGGTGATGGGGTTAATGGTAGGCTTGGTGTTGGTGATGTATTGAAAGGAGGGTTGATTTCTGTCGGTGGGGTTGATGGATTTTCATCAGATGAGGAACTCGATATGGTGGGTTCAAGTATGGTGGCAATTGGAACATGTATATTATGTACATCTTTAGAGGGCTGAGCCTCTGGTTCCCTTGCTCGGGTTCCTTGGTTTGTTGATGATGGTGGATTTTGTGTTTGGTGATCAGATGATGAAGGTGCAGCGGATGGTGCTTCCTGAGTTGTAGCATCCGAGTTCTCCCCCTCATGAGGACCAAGACCATGATCATCTTGGTCTGGGTCCTCATGCCTTGGCCTCTTCTGTGGGTGGCTGGCCGAGCATGAAGCTCTGCTTCTCTTCTTTTTGAGGCAGAGGGACGCAAGGTAGGCTCTCATAGCCTTTCTTCTTCGATCGACCTCCGTAGATTGTAGGAGGGAGGCGGTGCATGCTTGTTGGTCCGCAAGGCTCTGGGAGAGAGCCTTGGTAGGTTGAGCCACTTGATGAATGAATTTAGCACATATCTCGTTAAAAGAAGAGATAAGTGCCTTGGATAGAGCCCTGCGGTCGGCTCTGGTGGCATACTCGGAGGTGGTGGATGATGAGGCTAGGGGAGGTATGGAGGTAGAGGTGGGTGCGGTGGGTGGGATGGGAAGGTTGGTGATCATGGCTTTAAGCTCTGGAGCAAGGGAGGATATGGCTTCATCAAAGGATGGTGCTGCAAGGCTGGGTGGTGGAGGTGGTGGATGGGGTATTTGGGCTAGGATGGTGGCTGGGAGTTGGTTTAGGGTGGTTTGTATGGTGACCATTTGGTTGGTAAGGGAGGCTAGGGTTTCATCAATTGATGAAGTTGTTTGTTGTGGGATTGGTTGAGGGATTTGGGAAAGGATGGTGGCTGGTAGAATGTTGAGGGTTTGAAGGATGGTGTTTATGTGGGTGGTAATGAAGGCTTGGGTCTCATTGGTCGCAGTTGCCTGGGCCGTGAGGGTGGCGATGGAGTTCATCAAAAGTTGGTTTCTTTGGGTGGCAAAGGCAAAGGAGGTGTTATGGTGTTGGGTGATGGTTTGTTGCATCATTTGGAGACAGGTTGTATTGTCTCGGGTTTAGGTTGCAAGGGTGGCAAGGGATTGTTGAAGGGTGGTGATATCGATGGATGGTGGGTTTTCAACAATCCGTTGGATGATGAGTTTTAGGTCTTCCAAGGACCGCTGAATTGAGTCAACAAAGGCTTGGAACTCAGCCTTTGTGACCAGATCGGCAACGGGGGTAACCCCTGCAGCAACGGATGCTGCAGGTTGAGCCTCAGCTCTAGAGGCACCCTTAATGCCTTGTGAAAATGTGGGCATTAAAGGACTTCCATCATGTCCTTGATAGCCCTCTGGTGAGGATCTATCTCGTGATGTTGCTACAACTTCTTCTTCTTCCTCAGCTTCAGAGGACGGGTAAAAGAAGTAGATGTGTGTCCCCTTCACTAGATCAAGTATCAAAGGGGGGTGTGCTTGAACAGGAGATCGCTCTGAACGATCTTGTGGATCAGCAATGCCAGAAGCAACACATGCTTCTGGGTGTGTGATTGGTGGTGTCGAGCCATGAGGCGATGTGGCTCTTGTGTCTGCATCACCTCTCTGTTGGGAGAGGGGCGATTGAAGTTGTGGTTCCTCAGCTAAATCATCTCCAAAGGCCCAAAGAATAGCCTTTGGATGGCTGGTTTGGGTTTGGTTTGGACTGGGCCGTCCTTGTTCAATACCCCTTAGGCCTTGATCGTTAGGGGTAGAGGTGGTGGTTGCCCTTTGGAAATAGGGAAGGGGCATTGTATGTGTAGGGTCGGGGGAATCACGAGGAGTGTCATCATCATCATCATTTTCATCATCCGATGGAGATGGCTCCTACGCTCCCTCGCTTGACTGAGGGGACGGCTATATGCGCTATGGGGTAGCTGCCCTTGGTTCATTGGACAGCAGAGAGCGTTCGTAAGTTCTTCGAATCTTGGATGTCTCTGGGATGACACTTAGCATGGCTCTGGAAATCGGCCTGTTGATGGTGTTGCTATCCTTTGAGAGTGTAGGTCGATGGCCATGCATCTTAAAGAGTGGAGTCAACGGTTCCTCGGCCGGTAGATTATGTCTTCTCATCACGTCCCCTATGAACAGAGATAGGAAACGAGGAAACAAAACTGAGGTCAAGGGCTTGCCGGTGGCCTTGAACTTGCACTTTTTGACTACCGCTGTGTGGATCTCATTCTATATGAGGAAAGCGTAGTCAAGTGGGATGTTGAAGAAGAGGCCGTGCATAATCGTGATTATGTTGATGTTTCCTTGATCCATTGACCCTAGCTTGCATGTGAGGACCCTGTTCAATATGGAGAAGAACATATTACACATTGGCAGCAAAAACTGCCTCTTGCAATCGGAGGCGTTGCGTAGGTCACGATTGTAACCTAGCATTTTTATAAATCGGAGGATGTCTGAGGTTGTGGGTTGGTCGGCATATTGGTCAATGCCGAGCTCTCGGCGAGTGGGAATGCACAGAACCTTAGAGACTTTTTCCCGAGAGATCTTGACCGAGCAGATCATGTCATTTGGGGCGTTGATGTCCCCCATTATTCCATAGTTTTGAGGGATGTACTCATAAGTTTGCCAGTATTGTTGGACGTACTTTAGAGGTACACTATTGTCGGTTAGAGTCAAGGTAGGTAGAAGGATGTAGTTACGGAAGAACACGGTTATCACAGCAAACCTGTCATCGAACAGGGTAGTTCGAAGCTCGATGGCATGACTGTTGGGCTTCATTGGGAGAAACACTATTGCTCGGTTGTCGATGCCAGTGGATTGAACACGACTATCATTGTCGTTGGACTCGTGTGATGCAGAGGAAGCCATTGCGGATGAAGTTGCAGGTAGGTTTGTGCGTCAAAGTTTAGTTGCAGGTTTTACGAAGTGTAGGGGAAGGATGGAGGAAGAAGAAGGGGTGGGGGAGGGGAACATGAAACGGTTTTTTGATTATTATATTTAAATAATCATGAAAAGTGAAGGCGTTTGGCAAAAGGTGAGTTGATTTGGGGATCGTGAGCCGTCTTGATTGTACGTACCATTAATGTTGGGGGACACGTGTGAAGGCGGGGATAGGGAAGGGTAATTTGAAATGGTTCATGGGGAACATGTTGTATATGGTGTCAGGTGCGTGGGAGGATGACATATGTATATGGTGTCAGGCGCGTGGGAGTATATCCAAAAAAATTTAAATTCCATCTAATTGTAAGATAAATACGAATTACGAAGTTTTGGTCTTCTAAAAACCCATGTTGTATAGTTTTTAGTCACAAAAGCTGCAATTTTTTATAATCTTTAAAAAGTTTTCAATTAAGATGGGTTTTTGGATGAAAATTATTTTGTCATGGAACCAGAGGAGCTCTGGTTGGTCATGAGTCATTGGGTGAGGAACCAGAGGTGCTCTGGTTGAACATATATGAATGAATTCATCGATGAAATGTTGGATTGTATGATAAATAAGCCTTGGATGACTAACCAGAGGCTCTAGTTAAGCATTGACAATCCACTATGTAGAACCAGAGGGGCTCTGGTTAAGTACACATGGTGTATCCATTATTTATTTAGCAATTAAGTGTCCAGAGGCTCTGGATAGTAGAACTAGAGGCTCTGGTATGGAAAATGCATATATATGCAATGGAGATTCATGATAAATGAATAGCTCCCCCTCAAATGATGCATGTGGATGAGATTTGAGTTTTAGAAACTCCCCCTAGAACCAATAAGGAGGTTCATTTTGATGACCAGAGGCTCTGGTCTATACAACCAGAGGCTCTGGTTGTGAAAGATGATGAAAAGTGATATGAAATTTGTGTAAGTATGCAAATGAATATGAATATGAATGGGTCATTGAGACCAAAGGGCTCTGGTTCCAAAGACAATGAATCCAGAGGCTCTGGTCTTTAGAACCAGAGGCTCTGGTCTTTAGAACCAGAGGCTCTGGTTGCAAAGGCAATGAATCCAGAGGCTCTGGNCCAGAGGCTCTGGTCTTTAGAACCAGAGGCTCTGGTTGCAAAGGCAATGAATCCAGAGGCTCTGGTCTTTAGAAACAGAGGCTCTGGCTGCAAAGGCAATGAAAAGAAGTAAGAAAATATGGTTAAGTGCATGTGAGAGAGTGTAATGGATGGGCATTTGAGACCAGAGGGCTCTGGTTCCAAAGGCTTTGAATCCAGAGGCTCTGGTCTTTAGAAGCAGAGGCTCTGGTTGAAAAAAAATGGTACTTAGTGAAGAAGTTCACAAAGTATGAGAATCCAGGGGGAGAACCATGGAGTCCAAATGGGCTCTGGTCTCAAAGGATGAAAATCCAGAGGCTCTGGTCTATAGAACCAGAGGCTCTGGTCTCAAAGATTGTAAATCCAGAGGCTCTGGTCTATAGAACCAGAGGCTCTGGTCTCAAAGAATGTAAATTCAGAGGCTCTGGTCTATAGAACCAGAGGCTCTGGTTGCGAAGTTAGTACTTATTGAATAAAAGCTAAGTATTTGCTTTGGACCAGAGGTCTCTGGTTCCAAAGGCGATGAAAAACTTTGAGCCATACTAAAAGGTTTCCTCATGGCCAGAGGCTCTAGTCTTTAGAACCAGAGACGCTGGTTTGGAGTACTTATTGATTATGGCTTATTGCTATGTATCACTTGTAGGCATAACCATGAGATATTGAGAATCTCTAATTTAAAGACTTTTATTGCCTTTAAGTGGTGAGATTCAGCATACCCATCTTGCTGACTTGAAATAAAAATCTTTTCTCATCAAGAGCTTTTGTGAAAATGTCAGCAAGTTGAATCTCAGTGGGAACAAAGTACATTTCTATATTACATTTTTCAACATTGTCTTTCAGAAAATGGTACCTTACATCGATGTGCTTGGTCTTGTAATACTGCACAGGGTTTGTAGAGATTGCTACAGAACTCTTGGAGTCATAGAGGATAGGAATTTTGTCATATTGAAATCCATAGTCCTTAAGCTGAGTCTTCATCCAGAGAACTTGTGAACAACAACTAGCAGCAGCAACATATTCTGCTTCTGCTGTAGAGGTTGAGACAYARTTTTGTTTTCTGGATGTCCAACTTACCAGCTTGTCCCCCAAGAGTTGACAGCTACCAGACGTGCTCTTTCTATCAAGCTTGCAACCTGCATGATCTGCATCTGTGTAGGCTATTAGATCAAAGCCAGGTTTCTTTTTATACCAGAGACCCAATGAAGGAGTTCCCTTGAGGTATCTAAAGATCCTCTTGACTATAGAGAAATGAGATTCTTTAGGATTTGATTGATATCTTGCACACAGACATGTAGCAAACATAATGTCTGGTGTACTAGCAGTTAGATACAGGAGTGATCCAATCATGCCTCTGTAGGTTGTTASATCCACAGGTTTGCCTGATGGATCATCAAATAACTTAGCTCCTGTAGCCATAGGTATTCTCATCGATGATGAATTTGAGAGATTGTATTTCTTCAGAAGGTCAGTCACATACTTGGACTGATTGATGAAAGATCCTTCTGAAGTTTGTTTTATTTGAAGACCAAGGTAGAAACTTAGTTCTCCTATCATACTCATCTCAAATTTGCTTTTCATCAACTCTGAGAATTTTTTGCAATGTTTTGCATTTGTAGAACCAAATATGATGTCGTACACATATAGTTGAACAAGTAATATGTCACCTTTGTGCTTTTTGAGAAAGAGGGTTGTATCGATTGTCCTTTTTTTGAATGCATTGCTGATGAGAAAGGTGGATAGAGTTTCATACCTGGCCTGGGTGCTTGCTTCAGCCCATAGAGAGCTTTGTCCAGAAAGTAGACATAATCTGGATGTTTTGGATCTTCAAACCCAGGGAGTTGCTGCACGTATACTTCTTCTTGAAGTTTGCCATTTAGGAAGGCGGACTTGACATCCATTTGATAAACCTTGAAGCCTTTGTGAGCTACATAGGCTAGGAATATCCGGATGGCCTCAAGTCTTGCGACGGGAGCAAATGTCTCATCGTAGTCAATCCCTTCTTCCTGGCAGTAGCCCTTGGCGACAAGGCTGGCTTTGTTCCTTATGACTATGCCATCTTCGTCCTTCTTGTTTCGGAAGACCCATTTGGTTCCTATGGCCGTCTTCCCTTTGGGTAGAGGCATAAGGGACCATACTTTGTTTCTTTCAAACTAGAGTAATTCTTCTTGTATCGCGTCTATCTAGTTTGGGTCTCGTAGGGATTCTGAAATTTTCTTTGGTTCTATCATGCTTAGAAAGTTGGCAAAGAGGCATTCATTGGTAGTGGCAGATCTCGTCTTGACACCAGATGTTGGATCACCAATGATTTGGTGGTGTGGGTGATCTTTTGTCCATTTGGTGCTTGATTGGGGTTCTGGAGCAACATGATGCAGTTCTTCATTGACTGGTTCATGGTCTGAAGACACAGAAGAAGTAGAAGGTGAAGTAACATGAGTTTCATTGAGAGTTGTACCTTCAACATTGGAGTTTTCATGTTCTTCATCGGCTCTGGTTTGCCAATATCTCATGGTTATGCCTACAAGTGATACATAGCAAGAGATGAGTTCTTCTTCGAAGATATCTTCAAATAAATGAGCTAATTCTGATTCATTAGGTTTGCCAAGTGATGAATCAGAGGCTCTTTGTTGTAGTCCGAGTCCTGAACTATTATGTTCACAAGTCATTGGTGTGGAATCATCAAAAGACACATTGATGCTTTCGATGACAATTCTTGTCCTTTTGATGTAGACTATGTAGGCCTTGGCAGTTTGAGAATAGTCCAGAAAGATCCCTTCATCAACTTTCTTGTCAAACTTGCCAAGATATTCCCTATCCTTGAGTACAAAGCATTTGCACCCAAAGACATGAAAATATTTGACATTTGGTCTTCTGGTGCCTCTTGTTGATGATAGATCGATTTTGGGTGAAGCAGGCCGTGGGAATAGCTTCAGCCCAAAATGTGATAGGTAACTCCGATGAAGGAAGCATGGTCCTTCCTGCTTCCACGAGGAATCTGTTCCTTCGTTCCACCACTCCATTCTGTTGTGGAGTTCTAGCTGCTGAGAAGTTTTATGTAATGCCTTCATGGATGAGGTATTCATCGATTGTGGCATTTTTGAATTCAGTTCCATTGTCACTTTTAACCTTTATTAGTTTTCGTTGTAGAAGGACTTGGAGCCTTTTCATCACTCCAATGAGTATGTCAGGAACATCTGATTTCTTCTTTACAAATTCAACTCAGATGTATCTGGAGTATTCATCAACCAGTACTAACATGTACTTCTTTCCAGAGAGACTTTGAGTTGATATTGGCCCACAGAGATCTATATGTACCATGTCCAAGGGCTTGGTGCAAGAGGTTTCTAACTTGGTTTTATGTGAGTCCCGTCTAAGTTTTCCCATCTCACAAGCAGAGCATAGATGATCTTTTTTCAAATTTAAGATCCGGAATTCCCTTGACCAGCTTCCGTGTGGCGAGTTTTCGTAGTGCGTCAAAGTTGAGATGTGAGAACTTTTGATGTCATAGCCAATTTTCATCGCTCTTATGAGACACAAGACAGAGGGTGTCTTGTCCCATAGAGGATTCAAAATCTAGAAGATAGAGATTTCCTTTTCTCTTTGCCTTGATGATTGTTTCACCGGGCTTTGTTTCTATGATGCAAAAACCCTTGCGGAATCTGACTTCAAGACCCTTGTCACAGAACTGACTTATGCTTAGTAAGTTGTGCTTTAAACCTTCAACATAAGCCACTTTGGTGATGGAGATGTTTCCTTTGATGAGAGTGCCATATCCCTTGATTGTACCCTTGCTGTTGTCTCCAAAAGTCATAAAGCCTCCAGATTTTTCGTTGAAGAAGGACAGCTGACTTTTAACACCAGTCATGTGCCTGGAGCAACCTGAATCCATGTACCATGGTTGCACATGATGGTCCTGCAAGACAAATTAATGGGATTTAGGTACCCCTTTCATAATGGGTCCTCGTTTATTAGTGTTGGATACTTCTCTTTTGTCATTTTCCTTAGACTTTGCAAGCTTGGGTTGATTTGCATTTCCCTTGCACTTATACTTGGGATTTTTCATGTTTTTATTGATGTTAATTTAATAGCGATAGACGTGTTTGGAGAATATACAGTGATGTGTCAACATGTGATTCCTCAGGTTTTGTAAAAGAGTTAAACATTGACAGTTATGATGCTCTGGATATGTATGTCTAACGTTCTTTTTATTCGATGGAAACGAAGAAGTAAATGCAGGGAATGAAGATCTTGTCCTAGCATCGGTTGTTTTTTCAAACTTCCTATCTAGTGTGTATTTTTTATTTGTGATCTTGGTCTTTACTTCTTTCCTCCTGAGGAAGTGACGCTTTTCTTTAGCTGAAGTAGGGAAAAAATGGTGGTTAGTTTTCTAAGAGGTAGGCCACTTTTGTATTCACGAGTACACTTAATGAACTTGAAGGATGTACTAGGGCCTTGAGAGTTATCTTTGGCAGATTTGCTATTTCTCAGCTTTCCCTTTCCTTTGTCCAAAGATTTCATCGATGGAGGAATACCATATTTCATTGGGGGTTTGAAGTTTTGAGGCTTCTTAGTCTCAATGATCTTTGGTGATTCACAGATTATCTCTTCTTCTGATTCGGAATCAAGAAAGTCTCTCGCTGATTTCTCGAAATCAAAATTAGCATGGATGCTTGTGGGAGGTGTGGGTTCAGAGGTT
>NC_037539.1:21588286-21590749 GCF_001531365.2 Cynara cardunculus var. scolymus | reverse complement strand
CTTAGCAAGTTCGGCTTTTTCTTCGGTTAAAAGATCAGTCTTTCTTTCGTAGAAACTTGCTTCTTTTTCCGCTTTTAGTCTTTCAGATTTTTCAAAATTTAATTTCTCTTTTACTTTAAAGAAATCCTCTAAAAGTTTTATCACCTTTAACTCTAGCTCAAATGGAGCAGAGTTGGTTTCATTGGAAGTAGACTCACATACCTGATCATCAGAGTCGGAGGTGGATTCAGCAGTGGCCATCATACAGATGAGTGCTTTATCTTCTTCATCGGATGAAGAGTCGGATACCCAATTTTCTTTCTCAGCCATCAGGCTTCGCTCTCTTGGATTGTACTTGTACTTATTYTTGTAMTAATYRRCATCCTTTACCAATCGTCCTCTGCACTCTTTTGAAAAATGACCAATTTTTCCGCATCTGAAGCAGCGAAGGTCATTTTTCCTTCCGTTTCTATCCCCTTTCTTGTCTTCCCTTCTATCCTCTCTCTCTTCTCTTTCTTCTYTTCTGTCTTCCCTTTGATAGAATTTCGATGGTTTCTTCTCATGGTGTGACTGGTACTTCTTCTTGAAGTCTCTTCGTTCATAGGGTCTCTTGATAAACTTCTTTCGGAACTGTCCTGTAATCAAGGCCAGAGACTTAGCAAAGGCTTTGATATCATCATCTGATTCAAATGATTCATTTTCAGATTCTGATTCTACCACCATTGCTTTCTTTCCTTTCTTCTTGTGATCTATGGTGGAGGTCCGTCATACTTCCTTTTCATCAGCAGCAAGAGCCAGAGGTCCATGATGGATACTTTCTTCTTCATTATGTCGTTCTCTTGTGCTGCAAGCGTTCCATATACGTCATGAAGTGACCAGCCGTCTAGGTCCTGATTAGCTTGAAGGGACATTGACAGCTGAGTCCATTCATCGCCAAGACTTTTTAGAAACAAAACATTGTTTTCTTCCTTTGTTTTGGAGATATCATTTCGACGACATTGATTAATCAATGTGTTGAAACGATCGTAAGTCTTCTGTATTGGTTCATCAGGAAGAGCTTTAAAGTTGGTGAATTCGATGAGACATTGTGCTCTACGATTCTTCTTTGTTTTAGCTCCTCCTTCTAATTGGCTCGCAAGTTCATCCTACAATTACTTTGATGTGGAACATGCATCAAGGGATTGAAAAATTTCATTGGGAATGGCCATGATGATTAGTCGCTTGGCCTTCTTGTCAATTTCCACACGCTCAATATCGTCTTCATTCCAGTTCTTTTCAACCTTGGGCATATAATAAGCAGGAATTTCTGCTGTGGTATTTGTTCCTGGGACTCTTGGGACAAGAGTCTGTGGAACGTAAGGACCCTCCGTTACAGATCGCAGGAGGTTTCTGTCCATCCCTTCCAAGAAGTTTACCATCCTTATTATCCATTGTGGGTACTATTCTCGTTGAAGAGTTGGAGGCTTGGTGAGGGAGCCAACACTATACACAGACTTCAGTTGGCCATTGGAGATATTAAGAGAGTGGAATGAGTTTTATGGAGAGATGATGAATTCAGAGATTTTAGTGATCATTTTGATTGAGATATAATCAGTTGGCTCTGATACCAATTGTTGATCCCAGATCTCTCAATAACACTAATAAATAGATTATGAATAACCTAAATAAGTAGTGTGGATGAATAAAATGAAGAATACTCAAGAACAAAGAATATATATATATATATATATTCAAAGCATATACTTGAGCATTAAAGATACGTAAAAACTCACTTCGAAAGTCTTATCTTACAATAGGCCTAGCTACCTATTTATACTAGCAATAAGAAGATAACTATCTAGTAAAACTATATAGCTAATCTTTTAGGAAATATAATGTTTATCTAAGTATGGATAAACTATAAATCAAGATAAACTTAAAATCCAGCTGTCGATTTGTTATCTCCAGCTGTCTTCCATGGGATGTTAATTCAACCTTATCTTCATATCTTCATCGCATGCCTCTGGTTGAACTGCTGAAGAAAACTCTAAGTGTTGTTGACCAGAGGGGTGATTGTTGGGTCATTGACCAACATCTTCCTAAATTGAAACGTGGCACTGGCTGCTACGCTATAAGGAAATAAGTTGCGCCTTTTCCACCAGCAATTGCTTTTGGCGTAGTGGTAAGCGCTTGGATCCTAACATGTGGTATCAGAGCAGGTCACGGGTTCGAATCCCATGGAGTGCATAATGATGCGAAAGGCATGTTGTGCTGCCATTGACTTCTAGCGAAGATCTTGTTAGTGCTGGTAGATGCTGGGGGGGATTGTTGGGTCATTGACTAGCATCTTCCTAAATCGAAACGTGGCGCTGGCTGCTACGCTATAAGGAAATTGTGAGTCCAAATTTACTGATCAATCTTCATTAACATCACAACAATCATGGCAGATCTTGATTTAACAATAAGAACACTCATATGAACTTTGAGAGAAAAGGTCAAAGCATT
>NC_037539.1:21585661-21587061 GCF_001531365.2 Cynara cardunculus var. scolymus | reverse complement strand
ATCAACTTTCTCCAAATGAGAAACTGATAGATGATGAGCTGCATGCCCCAAATGTTATTGAAACATTTATCTATTGAGAGATAAATGAGTAGTTGGTGGGGTTGTGACAAGAATTGGCCTGGGCTTTGCCTTTTTCAATATTAGTCTCCAAAGAATCGAGAACTAATAGATTCTGTGGTATGCCCCGATTATGTAAGTTTGGAACGGGATTTTCATATTTTTATTATTATTATTTTTTTAATCCTGACACAACTCTCGTCAATTCTTTTGGCTCATAACAACTACCCTTCTCTTTTTCATTTTAGTCTCGGCACACAAACCCTTTTGTATTTAAGCTCACTCAGATATGGTTGTCCTCTTGGGTAGGTTTGTCGGTTTTGACATTCTATAGAGGTATTTCTGATAAGCACTCGGTCCCTCCTAAAATATTGCGTTATGCACATATGATCACAATGAATGATCAAAAATATTATTTCATTAAAGCACAATGATCAGATAAAAGTTTGATCAAATAATTTGGCTTTAAGCACAATCAATAAAGAATGAAGCGACAACGATTCGATTATTCGGTATGTATAAGAGAAATGAAAGAAGATCTGTAAGAACAAGTTTACAGATTCTGATATTAAAAAAATGAATGTATATGAATCAGTCAAAGAAAAAAAAATATCATAAAACAATGTTGAATACAAACGAGTGTATTATCACCGAAAATGATTTTCGTATAAGAGACGTGATAATAACAGTTTGAAGAATAGCTGAAACAGGTATTGGAATTATGTACGATCAGAATTTACGCAAGTAAAATCTGAAGAAATACCTGTTCAGAAAATGTGCTCGTTTTCCAAAAAAAAATTCAAAAACATTTATTAAAAAATTTTCTAGAGTCTCCCCCTAGAAAACAGATTTAAGTAATGAATCATTTAAGCTCAAAAATTAAAAAGAAAACATTTTAAGTACGAGTTCTAAACTGGGTGTTTAGAAACCACACTCGGTAAAGCACCGGTTCTGAACTGAAGTGTTCAGAAGCCTTTGTTTGAAATAAATCACAACTCCCCCTGCATCGGTGTATCATTCAAATGATATCTGATCAGCAAAAATTTGACACACCTGCAAAACCAAATCAAGTAGATTTTGGTACCCAAACTAACTTGGGTCCTAATATGTTAGTATTTGGTTGGGGTATGTTGTAGTTTCCAAACCATTTCTTTCTATAAGATGTATTCTTGTTAGCAGTATGAACAGGATGACCAGGATTAAAATATGAATCGTACGAGTAATTGTGATCATACCTGTTCTTACCTTTCCAGTTGTTCTGATAACTGTTATCTCCATGCCACCTGTTGAACCGTTTGTTATTTACAAAATTATTGGTTCTGCATGTTGAGCACAAAATCCTT
>NC_037539.1:21564951-21584591 GCF_001531365.2 Cynara cardunculus var. scolymus | reverse complement strand
TCAGATCATTCTCACATTTGTGGAACTTCTCAGTTAAATCCGTTATATCAGAATTGTTCCTTAGAGAGTTCCTTTCAGCAATTAGTGCAGTTTGAACTGATTGAAGTTTATTAGACAAATCGATATTAGACGAGGTCAACCTTTTCAATTCATCATTATATCTTTTCTGATCCCAAACGCCGATTGTTCTCAAACTTTTCAATCTTATATTTAAATTCCTTCTCAATTCGTTCACACTCATTTTTATAATTGTTCTTTAAGTTGTTTATAAAATCCTCATGAGCACAATTTTTAAGATATAAAGTTCTGTAATGCTCTTTAAGATTCACAAAGCTCTTTTCTGACTCAGCAATCTTCTCGCTCAACTCTTGCACAATATCTGCCATTTAAACAAGTAAAATTGATCAGTTAAGAATCTATGCAGTGAAATCAGTGAAAAAGAAATAAGAACAATTAAGCTCAAAAAATTAGAAAAACACAAACACTGAAAACATACACAAAAACAGATATACAATGATCCAAAAGAAAATCTAAACACAAACAAACTAAGAAACTAAAAACAGTCCAAAAACAATAAACCAAGTCCAAAAACACTGATTCTAAGTCCAAAAACAATACAATAGCAACTCTTTACAATACAGATGTGGAACTAAAAAAAATATACTATCTGCTCTCGAAGTTCTATCCAAAAATCCACATGAATGCTTCTCTTATTGGTTGCTTCACTTGGGTTGCTGTAACTTGATCTTCAAAATGCACAATCTTAAACCTGTTAACAATCTAAAAGCTTAAAACGAACAGAATGAGTAAACCTGTTAATAATTTAAAATCTTAAACCGGACACAACAATGAGTCTTAAACCAAACAGAACACTTAGATTTAAAATTGGATAAGTGAAATTGAAATTGAACGGATTAGAAATCCAGACAGAATACTGATTAAAAAAAACTAAGTCCTAAACCGGTCAAGAGTAAATCTAATCCGGTCACAAATCCGTTTAAGAGTTAATCGGTTTAGGTATAAACCGCTCAAATGAAACACTGACCTGATTTGTGCAAAACGTCCGGTGTATCTTAACCGCTCAAGAAATCCGGTCAAGAAGTGGGCGGGTTACCTCTTCTCCGTTCAAGCAACGTGCGGTGTAGATGAATACCGCTCAAATGGTGTGCGGTTTAGATGAACACCGCTAAAATGGTATGCGGTTTAGTCTTAGACTACAAATCCGAGCACTAATCCGGTCAAGAGGTGACCGGTTTAGATGAACACCGTTCAAGAGGTGTGCGGTTTACCTCTTATCCGCTCGAGTGGTGTGTGATTTAGCTCTTCTCCGCTCAAGCTACACGCGGTTTAGCTCTTCTCCGTTCAAGCTACACGCGGTTTAGACGAACACCGCTTGAATGGTGTGCGGTTTACTTGAACACCGCTTGAGAAATCTGATCAAATTGAGTATGCGGTTTACCTCTCCGCTTGATGCATACTTGCAAATCTGATGAAGCTTTGTAAGGATTAGACTTGAATCCAATTGATGCACAATGAACAATCCGGTCAAAAATCTTGCTGTTTATTCCTTATCCGCTCAAACAAAATGCAATCGATTTAACAAAACTAAACCAAACAAAAAAATAAAAAACAGATCAAAACAATCAAAAACACAAAAGCCTAACAAAAAATTAAAAAAAAATGGATCAAAAACACTGATATAAAAAAATTTCAAGAACACGAAAAAAAATTTAAAACCCTAAAAACCGATTAAATCTTGATAAAAATTGATCAAATCAGAAAAATTTGTGAATAACAAAGATTCACAATTCAATTTCGAGCATTATGATCATTTTTATAATATGAAAACACAAGATTTTATGGAAAAATCGGATCAAAATAAAAAAAAATCAAGAACACGAAGAACATAAAAAAATCAGAAAAAAAATTCACTTATCTCTTCGATTTCTCTATCTGATTTCTTGCATTCCAGCTCTGATACCAATTGTGAGTCCAAATTTAATGATCAATCTTCATTAACATCACAACAATCATGGCAGATCTTGATTTAACAATAAGAACACTCATATGAACTTTGAGAGAAAAGGTCAAAGCATTCAAAGTATAGTTAACTCTCTTAAACGTATGGTTTTTACAAATGAGCTCCTCTTCCTACAAAATACAAAGACTACCACTATTTATAAGGTTAAACCTAACAATGACAAGTCAAACTTCTATAAGAAAAGTCAAACACGCTGACTTTTACAATTATAGACTAAATTTAAACTTTCAAGACGAATACAATTAATACTGATTTTTCAGTCCTAACAGAAATAAGTTGCACCTTCTCCACCAGCAATTGCTTTTGGCGTAATGGTAAGCGCTTGGATTCCTAACAGTGATGAAGATGCTCTTCCATCGCATCTCTGGTCGATTCATCGACCCTCTGGTTGTTCTTCAGACTTAGTCAATTCTGCCTTAATGTCTTCATCGGTCTTCTGGTTCTTCATCACTTATTGTTCTTCATTACTTTTACATTTATGAATTATGGGGTCTAACAACTGCACACGTATTTGAAAACACAAAATGAGGGTTAGACAACAGTCTAATGAGATTTCCCTTTTTCATGATATGCAGGGTGAAGATCACCAAAATATTTATCAAATAATCTTTCCACGTAAGGAAGGATAACAAAAGAATCACAATCTGTTTGAGTTCATCGGGTCTCTGATTCAAAATCCCATACTTAAAATATAATTTGTTTTCAGTTCATCGGACCTCTTGTTCAAAATACAATACTTAGAAAACATTTCAGTTTTGAGGACCAGAGCCTCTAGTTCTACTATATAGAGCTTCTGGCTCCCCTCCAAGACCAACCAGAGCTTCTTTCTTGAATAAAAATTTCCCTGAATGCTCATAGATTAATCCCATGTCATGGAGGACCAGAGCCTCTGGTTCTACTATACAAAGCTTATGGTTTCCCTCCAAGACTAACCAGAGCTCCTATGGTCTGTTTTTCATAAAAAGATTCTAAGTATAGAAATTCTTTGAAATATCATTTTTAAACTATAAATCTAACACAGAGCTTGTTTCTAAAAGATATAGAGCTTTTGTTTAAACTATTAATTTATGAAAGACTTGCAAAATTATCAAATCAACATCCAGAATACTCTGGTTCCATTATGAGAATTAATCAGAGCCCCTCTGGTTCCTTGCAAGGTACAACCAGAGCTCCTCTGGTTCCTTATAATCAATGCTTTTATCCAAAGCATTTTTTTCATAACCAATGGTCATGAGTCGTCTTTTCTCCAATTCCATAACGTCTTTACTTATCATTTCTACTAAAGATAACATTTCTAAACTCTCAAATCACTAAGAAATGAGAATTCCAATATGTTATAACCTTAATAGATATCATAGTAAAAGTTAGGCCAAGCAAACAACGACCAACCTTATATCTTCCAATAATCCCGTTTTTTTTATATTCCACCCTTATGTCCTCTCATTCATTCATATGAAGTAGTTCATCCGAAGACAGACCTCAGTCATGTATGTCAGAGTGAACCTATTCATAATATCTAAACCAAATCATGGTTTCAACATAAATTTATACCGAAAACCTTTTTAAACTTCAAAAACAACCTGTTCTTCCAAAACAATTTCAAACTCTGTTTTTTTTTGTCAAAACCTCTTTCAAATTGTTTGAAACCCAGTTACTGTTTGAATCCTTCCAAAACAGTTTCAAATCTTTAAACTCATAATTTTTATGTTAAATCATCTAGAAAACAACTTTTCACTAAGCTCTTTCTATACTCAAATTATCAAAACTTAACAGTTCGATATTCACAAATATAAAGGTTTGGTTAATAAAACCTACCTTATCAAATAGACTATTTGATGATTAACACACAGCAAATTCTTTTCTAAACGCAAGATCTTCACACACTTTCGTAGCAACAGATTTTCTTCAAAATCCCACCGCCTTGAACACTCTTGTTTACTCAAAAGATTCTTTCTTAAAAATAAAGTGATAAGAATGAATTTATCTTTACTTTTTCTTTTAAATATCCCTACCTAGGCGGTGGAGAATATATATAAATATAAAATTGACTAAGGCGATGTGACTTTATATTTATTAAAACCCAGTTTACTTAAAGGTGAATATACCATCTTCTTAATAAAATAATACACTATGTTTGCACATTATCTATCACATATAGGTTATTTACTTATATATCTATATATTTACAGACATACCATATCATGCATGATGTCACATATGCATAATATTCATGTAATTAATCAATTAATAAACATGCCATCTTATAATTTACCAAATAATCACATATAATTTACCTCGACCCAGGTTGTCTGAAACCCAGTTATAACACAATCCCTACAACGTCTGGTGACCCAACAACACAATTACCATAACAACCTTATGGTCACAAGACTTGATTCCGTTGATGCATCACTCACCTCCCTATCCTCCCAAATTATTGCCACCGATGCTTCAATAGCCACCCTCTCATCCTAGCTATCCTCCATCACCAACTCCATCACCTCTCTCCCCACCACCATCTAAAACATAATCCCACCACAAACAGCCCCCTCTACCTCCGCAGCACCTATACCCGATGAAGTCTTCACCTCTTTCGCTGCAGAGATACGAGACCTTATATCCTCCATTTCCATACCATCCCCCTCCACCACCACCACTACCCCTTCCCAGGATATGGTTACCCAAGCTGACCTCCGCTCCCTCACCAAGGCACTAATCTCAAAACTCAATGAGATTAATGCCAAAGTTGTACCCAAAGTCGCCGAACCCGTCGCCACACTAATGAAGAGGCTCGCTCAGTAACAAGAGCGAACCAACACTCTTCTTCGCTGAGTGGAGGAAGATCAAAGGCGGATGGCCCTCAAAATGAAATGCCGCCACCCTACGAAAGAAGAGGCATTACACCTTTTGCTTGGCGGTGTGGCCATCCAAGCGACCAAGGCATGAAGACCAAGAACCGGATGATCATGGTCTAGGTCTTCATTAGGGGGAGACGCCATCCATCACTCCGATGAAACAACTTCAGGACCACCTCCACCAGCGCAAGCTCCAATGTCACAACCATTGGCTGGAACACAAGCATAGGAACCAAGGGCTCATCCCTCTGATGATGTAAATATTGTACAAAATTTAAATTTATCTACACTCATTTTTGCAGCATCAACATCTCATCATGCCGCAGGCACTATAACCCCTGTAACCCAACCGTACCCCTAGCCGAAGTACCAGTTCCCCCATCTGATCCCTCATCAACCAACCCATCACCACCAACTGATGAATCCTCAACAATACTAGTTAGCTCTTCATCATCTCCCCAAACACAACCCTCAACCACACCAACACCTATACAACTAGAAGCTCCAATCCCCTTCACTCCATCACCAACACCACCCCCATCACCAACACAAATAGAACCTACCACCACCCAACCAGAAATTAAACAACTAGAACCTTCACCTCCTCAAACAGAACTATCACCCAACCAACCAGAACCACACGCAACCCAACCAATAAAACCAACAGTGCTTACAGAAGTTCCCTCTTCTTCAAGGTAGCCTCCATCCATCGTTAGAGTGTAGAAAGTCATCGTACAAATGGAGACGTCCAGAGAGGCCACCAAGAGAACCTATCATGATGGAGAACATCCATCAATATCTCTATCACGATCACGACGAGCATATTGTCCTAAATCCCCCAAACATGTCCCTAGAATCCATGGACTTAATCAGGCACAAGTTCGTGAGGCAGATAACTCAACCTCAACAGGTCGTCTTCTCAAATGATGGAATAAAGACGGTTCATGACATCAAGCCACAGACCTTTTCAAACAAATTCATCAAGTACATCAAGTACACTGTGGAATGTTCTCATGGGATGATCTGCGTCTTTAATGACAATGATCTGCGTCTTTAATGATAATGATCTTATAAATCTCAATCCATGGGACTTGATGGACTTGTATAGCCATACCACTCAGCGTCAAGATCATGGGATTAGGTATGGGATGGCACAACGAGTGATTGTTGAGACGATGGGAACTTCGGTAAAGTTCAGAGCGAAGAATGACTTCCAAATTGCGCTAATGTTGAGCATTAAAAGACTCTCCTACACGGCTCCAAAAGAAGACTTTCCTGGACTACTGGAGAAGCGCTATGCCTTGGTTTTGACTCAACCAGAACTGTGTTTAGCCTTCAAGAATGAGTTCGCAACCAAGAAATTCTTCAAACTGACTGAGGCCTTTAAGTATTCGACAGATACACTTGAATGGTTTCAAAAAGTTATTCAAGAGAGACTGAGCAGAGACTAGGTGCCAAGGAGAGAGGGACAGAAGACTGATAATGCGATTTTGGAGAATCTTCTATGGAGACCATGATTAAGATGTAATTTTTCCCTTACTTTTACTTTCGTATTGTAGGAAATGATCCATTTTCAGTAAATGAAATCTTTTGAAAAATAGAATGTTTCTACTAGCTTAGCCTTATGTACATAGATAGCTATTCGTTTATTTTTCATTACGTAGGGGGAGATTGTTAAACCCCATAATTCCTATTTGTAAAAGTAATGAAAAATGAACAAGTATGGAATTCTGGAGACCCGATAGAAGACAAAGTTAAAAAGATTCTAAGTGCCGAAGACAAACTAGAGATGTGATGAACAGTGCAGAGGTGCTATGAAGACCTGAAACACTTAACCTATTAATCATCTACTTATGAAGAAGTTCATCTAGTCGATGAACTAGCATCTCCATTACCCCTCCGGTTTACAACAACTAGAAGAATCATCAAGTGTCAGTTCAATTAGATATACTCTAGTCAAGCAGATATGTGAATAATCCTAATTGAACATACTTCCTAGAGACAGCTGGAGATGACTCACCGACAGTTGGAATTCTGTTACGCCAGGTAGTTAGAGATAAATCCCATATTTCTAGATAGATATCTCTTCCTTGTTTATCTAATTGATATCCTATACTAGATTGTTATCTCTTAGACTAGATTGCTAGTATAAATAGCTTTCATATGTCTTGTAGATAAAGTAGTCCTTCTCATTATCATTATTATAGTGAAATTTCTTGAAAGCTTCATACCTTATTGAATATCATTAAAGTTGTTCTTCACTTTCTTCATAGATACAATAAATTTAGGTTCTTGAACATAAATCTTCATGTTATATTGAGAGATCTAGGATCAACAGTAAGCATGCAAAACATCATAGCAATCCATGCAAAACATCACATATGCAAAACATTCAACACATGCCACATCAACAGCCGTATACGATGAGCATAACATTCAGTGGCTGGATATGGTTGACATGCATAACATTCAATGACCTGATATGATTGACATACATAACGTTCAATGGCTGGATATGATTGACATGCATAACATTCAATGGCCGGATATGGTAAGCATGCAAAAATCTTCAAAATTTTAACAATTAATCAATCAAAAACGCAAAATTGTTTGAATATTATAATCCTAAACAACAATGCGCATATGATTAACAACAAATCATGATCAAACAACAAAAAATTAAAGATTTTAGAAAAGAAAAAGAATAATATGCTCAAAACATCATCAAGAATACTCAAGAACACATGAAGAATCTGAAAAATTTGTAGAATTTTCAGATTTTTGTACAATTTCCTAATCAAAATTTCTGCATCCCAGCTTTGATGCCAATTGAGGATCCCAGATTGTTTTAATCAATCTTCATGAACGATCAAGAACATCAAAATGGCAAATCAAGAGTATTGAAAGTAAAATAATTTAGAGAGAAAAACTCAATCTTGATTATGATATTTAAAGTATTCTTATAACAATGATTAATCTCACTTAAACACTCTTACAAAGTAGCTCTAATCTCATACAAAGATAAGAAAGACTAAACCTATTTATATGACAAAATACAAAACATAATTACAAAGGAGAAACAAGATTGAATACAACACTTAAGCTCAAAAACTCAAACCCAACAATCTACTTCTAAGTGTAAAATCTGCATGAATGAGAGTTCTAGTGTCAAATCCAACATTTATTCAAGTAGTTCTAGATCAAGTCTTTCAAAGAACAAATATCATATTCCAAATCAGTTCTGTAATGGCTATGTTATTGAGTCAGATAATCATTTCAAAAGAATGAAAAAGATTTGGTTGAAGAAATCTGATGTAAAATATTCTGAAGGTAAGTCTTCTCAATATTTTGTTTGTAATGAGATGTCATTTGTATCTAAGACTATTCTACCTTGTATTTTCTCAATTTAACTAACCAACTTATCAATCTTAGCAAGAGAGGGATTCACTATTCAACTTGTGGAAGAAATGATTTTATCAATAAGAAAAAAGCCAACAGCTGGTACGGAAAATCTTGGAAGGAGAATAACAGGTATGATAACAATTGGTATGGTACTTATTGCATATATGATTTCCCTGTGAAGAGTTTTTAAAAATAAAATATCTGATCAGAACAGATGGTATGGTTCATGTAGTATACCTCAAACCAGTGTTAACGAATCAGGATCCATGAAAGTATGGATACCAAAATATGTATAATATGTTTCGCAGGATTATCATGTACTGTGCGGAATTTTGACATTCAATTACATGATAAACTGAAGCTTGGTTTGAGGCGGAGCTTATGAAGTGTCAATATAGCTTCTAAACACATTAGTTTAGGACCTGGTCTTCAACACAAATTCTGAACAAATCAGTTCAGAACCTTAGCTTATCTGTTTTTAAAGGGAGTAAAATGTTTCTATCTTTTATACTATTTTTTAATGGGATATTAATTATAGGGGAGTGTATGGATTTTTATCATTTGGAATAAACTATTATGAGTGTTTGGATTTTATCTTATAAATTTTCAAAGGGGAGTTAATAGTTTCTATTCATATGTTAATGAAAGATTGAAATTTAATTGATACAATTTTTACAGGATTTTTGTAAGATGAATACTTGAGAAATAAAGTTTTATCTAGACAAAGGCCTGTCCGATGAAGCTTAATCCGGACAATGGCCTGTCTGATGAAGGACTAATCCGGACAAAGTGGGTTTGATGAAGGATCAATACGGATAAAATGTTGTTCGATGATATAGGTATCCGTACACACTTTGAGTGATATAGTGTTATTCAAAATGGCTTGAGTGATAAGAAGGTTATCCAGACAAGGAGTTGTGCGACGAGAGTGATATTAGTATATAGTGTTGAGCGATTAGAGGACATAGTTTGTGACATTCTATCATTTTGGAGCTTCAGGTTAGCACCTTATTATAGATCCTATATTTAGAATTATATTTTACTTGGATCTAGTCATGATGATTAGAGTTTATCTCGCTTAGCTCCCAAGTTTAGTTCCGAAGATCACGCCTCGACAGGTAATTGATGAAGTTAACTTGTGTAATGCCAAATATTTTAGAAACGCTTCAAATAAAATAAAGTTGATATTATAAACTTTTAAATTAAAATACAGAAGTCTCAATTGAATGTCCAAATAATTTTATAACAAGGTGGAGTTTTGAAATAATAGTGTCATTTTTATTAATGTTTGGTAAATTACATTGTTGATTATAAAGTTAAGTGGGTTTATCCTTGCCTAAAAGAAAAATAAAAAGGTTTTATTGGGTTTGGGCCTTTAGAGGCTAACCCATTTACCTCTTTAAAATCCACATATAAATACCCCACATCATTTGGAAAACTCTCATTTTCCAACTCTCTTGCTCGCTAAACCATATCATCTCTCTAATCTCTCTCTAAAAACAAACCACCCTCCAGCCGATTCCTTCAAGCAAGCCTTCAGGAAATTCTGTCAATCTTGAAGAATATTCAAGATTTTAAGAAAAAGGTATGGTACTAGTTATTTTACTTTTATAGAATAACAAAAGTTTTCATCTTCCTACTCCCACTTCTTGATCTTGTAGTTAAATTTCTGGGGAATTAAAGAGGGGAGATTATACATCAAAGACAAGAAAATGTCTTCAAAAAGGATGATAATCTATGATCCATGTTCTTTGAACTCTAAAGTTGGAGGAAACCCATTGCATGCGAAGTTTGAGCATGTAAAGATATGTTCTGAAGAATCTTGCATGCATCTCAAATCGGGTTTGTCATCTTCAAAAATTAGTGGAATCAGGAAATATTATCTGGAGGCTAACCGTGTTTGTTAGTTTGAAAATAGAGTTAAGATTCTCGAAAAATGAGGAGCTTAGACCCCAAATGACTGACACTCGAAGAGTTTACAATCTGTTTTAGGGGCTGTGTAACTCAAGGTTGTAGGGTAATAATGAGTGACTTAAACCCACTCAAATTTCTTGATATTTGAAAAAAGTCAGTTGATCTCATTATTTTGGATGATGTGAAAAGTTGGACATAAAATGACTTTGTGAAACCCAAAAATACCTGGAACAATATATATAATCTGTCCAAAAATCAGCTTTTGAGTAAAGAATTTTGATTCCTTTTAATATGTATAATTTTTGGGCTATTTTTAGATTAAATAATAAAATATCAACTTTAATTTATAACAACCCGATGTCATTACATAAGATACAACTTAACTTTATCTTTGTCAAGAACCCATAGGTGATCTAAATTCTGGATGTTGGTCTGTTTAGGAAGGTTAGGGCGGACGTTGAGCCTTCAAATGTTACCAAGTTCTTGGATATTCAGCCTCAAACAAGTGAGTTTTCACGGCCCCACTTTTTAATGCTTTTTGTTTCTTTAACTGGGGGAAAAGCATGATATTAAGCAAACTATACTGTGTATTTGTTTAACCATCGGACTAAAGAATTGTTTAGTCGAGCTTTGTTTGAAACCATTGGACTAAAGAACTGTTTAGTCAAGTTTGCTAAGTCATGAAATATTGACTGTTTTTGCACTATGATATAAATGCTAAATTGATGTGCTTGGGAGTATGTTTCCAAATAAAGTTCCCGTCCGTAAACACTACTTGTTAACTCGGGTACGTCCCCGGGCCGTGGTATTGTGTATAGCCGCTATTGTGTTGACAGTCCCACCCAGAAAGGGGTGCACATTACCTATGTTTTCTTAGTCTAATAATGTGGAATTTGGACCACCGCTGAATTAGTACTACTATGAACTGTGGGACCTAAGTAAGTGTACTGGCTACTTATGGTCATTCGTAAAATAATGGGGCACATTGGTCAGGTAAGGCTCAGTAGCATCTCAAGTTAAGCATCGTGGTAGATTTACATTTATTAAGTGCAAAAGTTTACGTATAAGTTTGCAAATAAATGATTTATGCATTGTAATATTTTGTGCATGTGAAAACCCGTGAGCTCACCAACTCTTTGTAGTTGATGTTGTTTTATGTTCCATGCTTTTCAAGTAATACGTAAGAAATGAAGTATTATGGGAGCATACTTGTGACAAGTCCGATTAAGTTCGCAATTGAAGATTTTGTAAAAGAAGTATTTTATCCCAATTTGGTTATGGGTGTTACACTTGATTTCTTTTAGTAAAACTTGAATGGTGTTGTTTATTAACTATTGTTGTGACTCGCTTAACTGTAACATCTCGTGTTTTCGCTTTAGCGGGGTGTGACAGATTTGGTATCAGAGCCTCGGTTATAGAGAATGCTGGTTTTTCCTTAAAAACCACCAACTATAACCAAATATTTTCAAATGGTTTTCAAGTGATTTAGAAGCGTATGATTTTAAAGCGGGTCACATTATTATATGTCGATTAACAAAGCTTGATCACCTGTGTTTAATTTACATATAATAAGAAGAACTTAATCGGTTTTACTAAAGACTAGTTGTCTACCCGCGCAATGCGGCGGGATGTAAAAAGTTCATTAAGGGGCAATTTATCAAACACTTTCCGGTAAGCACTTATCAGTAAAATGTAACACTATCCTTTATTACCAAGTGAGATTCTAGTCCACCAAAAGGGTATCGTATGCAATAATTTACCCGGTAAGTGTTTACCGTGATAAGAGTTTTAGTCCTTGTCTCGCTCTTACCGGGTAAGATTTTTGGTTCTTACCATGTTCATCCGGGAAAATAATGTGACTTTGTATTCACTTACCCGAGTAAGCGTTTGTTAAAGGAAAAGGTATATTTTCAAACCCAGTTTCTACAATAAACAAAATATCCTGAAATCTGAAACTTTCATAGCGCCCTCCTCCAATCTCTCTCCCACTACGAGCATACTCATTGGCGTTTGCTCTAAAAACACTTCAAATATACCCAAGGAGCAATCACAGGAATAACAAAAATATTTTTTGGAAACTTCAATATAAGATATGTTTTGGGAACTTCAGTTTAAGATCTTAACTAAATGAGTTTCATTCCCATTTCAAAATCTTGAATTCTATGCTTCTAAACACTGCCTGAAGCAAACGATCGAATTCCAGTGTATGCTTTCTTTATGGTAAGATTGTAGGTACAAAGATCAAACTGTTTACAAAAAGAAAATGGATATTAGAACTTGCAGAAAGATTAAACTGGAAAGGGTAAATCCATTGTTCAACTTACTCTGTTGTAATAACCTGGTAAACAATTATCAGAGGTATGGGTACATCAAAGTTTTCCACTGCTGATATTACAACTCAAAAATGGATCTACATACCAAAAATCGAGCCCAATATTATAGTTTAAAATATAAAGAATGACAAATCAGATGCTAGAGTTAATATTTTATTGTTCTTTTTCTGAGAAAAAAAATAGAATATTCAATTACATGGTTAAATGTACAAACCTGTAATTGATGTACAAACCTGTAATTACAAGAGTTGAGCAATCTCAAGAGTTGATAGGTAATTGGGCACAAGAGTTGCCATTAAGTCGTAATATAAGTAATTGGATGAAAGACAAACTGGTAAAGACCTGCCATTAAGTCGTAATATAAGTAATTGGGCACAAGAGTTGAGAAATCTCAAGAAGGCTGCACCTGGTTGTTTTGAGATCCACCAACAGCCTGGTTAAATGACTGGACRRGAGCCTGATTACCAKTGCTTTCACCTCTTGAACTGAATCAAAATTAGCCCAATTGTTATTTGATGATGTTGTTGGCTGAGGGGCAAATAGGGCTGGAGAAGAAGCACTCTGTTGTATTTGTGGCACTGGAACAGTTGAAGTGGGTTCAGGAACAGCATCAAAATCAATTAATGAACTTTCGATTCTAAGTTTAGCTGGATTCCTATTAGAAGATGCCAAGCCACTGGAAGATACAGTTCTCTGCAATCAAAAACAATTTTAGTTTGGGCGCTTTAAGTTACTTCTTCTGTCCCAACGTAAATGTCCAAAATGAAAAAAGCAGTGTTTTAGAAACGTGTAATTGCTACACTAAATAACTTTTGTACCCTTATTAATAGAGGAGTGATGAATTTATCCATCTCATGGTTAARGGCAGAATTGAAAGTATACGCTTACTTTTGAAAGWGGACATTTATTTTGGGACAAACAAAAACAGAAATATGGATATGTATTTTGTGACAGAGGGGGTATTTGGGAAGATGGAAAGACATGGTGTGCCATAAACAATAAAATACATTCTGAAATTAAGTTTATAGCTAAACACGTTAGAATGAATGTAGATGCAATTGGCTGGATRAGAATGTTTTCCACATTTCCAAGAACAATGGCTTCTCCATTTGTTTCACAAGTGGTTACAAATAACARCAACATGGTGGTCAGGGAATGTATTTCTTAAACCCTTTGTATCCCTAAGAAATTAACTRTTTTGCAACATAGCATTTCCATATTTCGAAGAACAACTGGTCCTGCACTTGTTTCACAAGTATTTGCATATGAAAAGAACATAGTGGTGAGGGATGTATTCACATGACTTGTTAACAGCTTTTTATGCCTAACCAGATGACATTTGTATATATGCGAGTCTAAATGCCTTACAAGCAAATTGAGCTACCGGTAACCCAAGTGTGTAAACTGAGCGTAAAATTAGACAAAGGCAACGTATAACTTTAAGGAGGAAGAACYTTACTTGCGTACGCGAGCTTAGCCAAACAAAACTGAGAGATTAGCCAAACAAAACAGAWTCTGGAGGTTCGAGAARTATCAGAATCATCAAAATCTGAAGGTTCGAGAAGAGCCTCCTTACCTTGTGAGATGATATCCATTGTCGATTTCAACACTCCATCGATCGCTGAAGCTCCGACCTCGATCGAAGACGGTAACTCCTAAACTGCACGGCTCTCGCCTTCACGGAACAAATAAAGTSACAATGGTGCTTTATTAAGATAATGTAGTCAATGAATAAATAATTTACATTATCATATTAGATTTGTATCTTCTAAAAAAGTTATGAGGTCATAGGAAGTATACATATCTAATCCTAAAACTCATACCATTACGATTTTGAGCTGATTCCGAAGCATCAGAATCATCAAAATCTGAAGGTTCGAGAAGAGCTTCCTTACCTTGTGAGATGATATCCGTAGTCGATTTCAACACTCCATCGATCGCTAAAGCTCCGACCTCGATCGAAGACGGTAACTCCTAAACTGAACGGCTCGCGACTTCCAGAATATCTCGATGGTATGTTTCTAGTACTAATTCCGATCTAGTCATTATAGTCTTCACCAGATCTCCAAAGGTCCACAAACTATCGCCACCACCGATGCCACCAACCTCTGCAAAAGAAGTCAAATTTAAATCCGTAAACTCCTCTTCAGCTCCTGATATCTGTAGGCTTCTTCTTCCACTCGAAATTAGGCCTTGATATATACTAAAGAGAATCGAATCGAATGGAATGAGAAGTAAAATGGAGCCACATTGAGAATGAGAGTCTGATTTTAAAACTCACCTTTGAAGGCGTGCTCTTGGGGAAGAGTGTTCTTGGGGAGTGAAGGCGTGCTCTTGGGGAAGAGTGCTCTTGGGGAAGGGGAGCCGATAAGGAGAAGAGGAGAGCGTGCGATTTGGGTCTTGGGAAGAGGAGAGTGTGCTTGGAGTGGTGACTGGTGAAAGTGTTTATGCATTAAAGGTAGAACATTATGCATATTAAGTTGTACATTTTTAAGACTTTTAAGACTTTCTGCATTAAAGGATAGTACCTTATGCATATTAAGGTGTTTTTAAGACTTTGGGTAAATTTCCTTTATAAAGTAGTATAGAAAGGTAAAAGGGTATTTTGGGTATTTATAAATTTAAGACTTTAAGACTTTGGGTGAAAATGCTTAATAAAGTAGTATAGATATGCTCCAGATAAGAAATTGATATGCTCCATGTTGGACGAGAAGCGCTGGTTAGAAGGACCAGAGGCGATGGGTAGAAAATTCCTTGTATGATTAAGTGATCATGATAGACCAGAAGCTATGGGTAGAAGGACCAGAGATGATGGATTAGAGGTCTCCTTATATTGTAAAGTGTGAGAAACCAGAGACCGATGGACGGGTTACCTAATACTTTTCAAAGTATGTATGTTGAACCAGAGGCTCTGGTGGTGCAACTAGAGGCTCTGGTAGTGCAAAGTGTGAGAAACCAGAGACCGATGGACGGGAGATCTACTGGATTGCAAAGTGCGAGAAACTAGAGGATCGATGGACAAGAAATCCATTATATTTCTAAGTATGGATGTTGAACTAGCAGTCGATGAAATAGAATTCCATTGGTTTGCTAGAGGACCGATGGACGAGAAATCCATTATATTTCTAAGTGTGGATGTTGAACCAGCGATTGATGAAATAGAATTCCATTGGTTTGCCAGAGTACCGATGGACGAGAAATCCATTATATTTCTAAGTATGGATGTTGAACCAGCGGTCGATGAAATAGAATTTCATTGGTTTGCCAGAGGACCAATGGACGAGAAATCCAATACTTTTCTATGTAAGATTGAATCAGAGGACCGATGGACGAGCAACCTAATACCTTCCTATATAAGATGAACCAGAGGCTCTGGTCATGTAACCAGAGGCTTTGGTCATGCAACCAGAAGCTCTGGTAGTGGAACCAGAGACTTTCTCAAATAGAAATTCTAGCTTGATTGCCACCCTTAGTCTTGCTTAGAAACTTTGGTTATATCACCAAGTATTTATAGATGGTGCGTTTCATAATTAAGATTGTAATATCGCAGATCACTATAGCATCACCTGCATCTAGTGAATATTCGGTAGATGAATCCGGATATGTGATTTGCCAATCTCGAAGGAGCTCATCCATTAATGTGGAGGTAGATCCGTACGAGCAGGAGGACACAGTAACCAGCGAGACACCTGCTTCACCACCAGCATCTATACTACCCCCATCGGAGCCAGTACTTGATATTCCACCTCAAGCCTTTCACGGCCCAAGGACTAGAGTCACGCCTAGGAAGAGTATTCCAATACCTTGGCGAGTGACTTTTGAGAATCCCTCTAGAGTAAGAGGAGAGTCATTGCAACCACAGCAGGGGAACAGGATATCTCAAGTAGTGATCGGAGTACCTGCATCCTACACCCAGGGCATGAAACCGGCTGAACGAGAGTGGATACAAAGAAATGCATCAGATACTCAAACTCACCAGACCCGGCTGGGGTATCAGCACCATATTCTGAACAACCTATCCGATGTGATGGAAGTACACCATCAACGAATGATGAGAAACACGGATGTTGTCATTGTAGCAAGGCGAGAGATTAGAAGGTTGTACAAGTGTTTGGTCCTGAGTGGAATGTTGATGTTGATGTTAGGAATGCTGATAGGCTGGTTATTATTCTAGAAATATTGACTAGCGATAGGATATCCACTCTTTGCATAGAAACTCAAGGACCTATTTGTGAAGCTACAATCATCTATGAATGCATGTTATCTTTTTGAGAAATACTTAATTACATCAAGTTATGGTAAATATAGGATTATTCTGTTTGGTCATATAAATTCTTTAATGTTTTCCGTATGATGAACATCCTTGGCATCATTTAAATGACTGGAAGTTATCATCCTTGTTATTGCAATAAAAATGATGAAATTCCCTTCTGACTTAGGCCTTAGAAGATGCCGCCAAGAAGAGAAAACCCTAAGGTTGCACGACTTGTGTCAGAGCAACTTTTGGCCGCACTCCCCAACATAGTCAGTCAAGTGGCTGCTGGCCTTAATGCTAACCAACCAAATAATCCAGGGCCGAGGGTGGCTAGGGAATGCACTTATAAATCTTTTAGATCTTGCAACCCGAAAGAATTCTATGGAACCAAAGGAGCAGTAGGATTACTATCATGGCTCGAGAGCATGGAATCTATTCTTCACATTAGTAAATGTACTGAAGGAAATAAAGTAGAATATGCGGCATGTTTGTTACAAGGAAGGGAACTTACCTGGTGGAATACATTGGTACAAACTAGGGGTCGGGAAGCGGCTAACCAGCTTTCTTGGGAAGAATTTAAGAAACTACTAAAGGATGAATATTGCCCAAGAAGTGAACTCCAGAAGTTAGAAATGGAGTTATGGAATAATGAAATGAAAGGGGAAAATATAGCTGCTTATACGGCCCGATTCCATGAGTTAGCGAATCTAGTACCACATCTAGTGACACCAGAGGAAGTCCGCATTAAGAGGTATATTTGGGGATTGTCTTCAGAAATCCAAGGAAATATCACCTCGGCCAACCAAAAAACCCTTAAGGAGTCAATAGATATTGCCACCGAGCTCACAAAAAATGTCGTTCGATCCGGAGAATTCGCCAAGGGAAAGAGAAAAATGGAGGAGCATGGGGATGGAAGATCTGGGAGAAAATTTGTCAAGAATAGGAGAGTGGTAGGAAATTTTGGGGTACAGACTCAGGTGGTTAATCAAGGAGGCAAGACTAAGTGCAATAGATGCAAATATCCACACTGGGGGAATTGCATCATTTGTCAAAGATGCCACCTAGGGGTCATATAGCAAAGGATTGTCGAAGACGATTATGTTTCGATTGTGGGAGCCCAGATCATATGAGGAATGTATTTCCAAAGAGGAAACAAGGAGCAAATGCAAACCAAGCCCGACCATCCAGTCAAGGAAACCCAGAAAGTCAGGCACGGGGCAGAGCATTTGAGATCGGAGCCAAAGAAGCTAGGTATGATCCCAATGTGGTTTCAGGTATGTTTCTCTTGAATAATGAATTTGCATCGGTTTTATTTGATTTAGGGGCAGATTGAAGTTTTGTATCACTAGATTTTAAGCCGAGGATTAACTTAAAGCCCTAAAAGTTGGAAGAAGTTTATGTAATTGAGTTTGCCAATGGCCAAGAAATTAATGCTAGAGACATAATCATGGATTGCACTCTAAGTTTAGCCAATAAGGATTTTAGCATAGACCTTATTCCGATTGAACTAGGAAGTTTTGACATAGTCATAGACATGGATTGGCTATCCTGAAATCAAGCTGAAATTGTCTGTTCGGAAAAGGTTATCTGAATTCCTCAAGAAGGAAATGACCCAATTGTGATTCGAGGAGATGTGTCAGATCAAAAAATTAAGATAGTATCCTGCATGAAGATGCGGTACTTGAAGAAGAATTATGTTGCATTTTTGGCACATGTTATTGATAGGAAAGTCAAAGAAAAAGGTATTGACGATTTCCATGTAGTTCGGGAGTTTCTTGATGTATTTCCCGAGGATTTACCAGGATTACCCTCGCCAAGACAAGTTGAATTCGGTATCGACTTAATCCCTGGAGCTGCCCCAGTGGCAAAGGCACCATATCGTTTGGCACCATCAGAAATGCAAGAAATGTCAAATCAACTCCAGGAGTTATTAGATAAAGGATTTATAAGGCCAAGTTTTTCACCATGGGGTGCACCGGTTCTATTCGTTAAAAAGAAAGATGGGTCAATGCGAATGTGCATTGATTATAGGGAACTTAATAAGTTGACCATCAAGAATAGATACCCTCTTCCTAGAATCGATGATCTGTTTGATTAACTCCAAGGTGCGGTATACTTTTCCAAAATTGATCTACGATCTGGATACCATCAAGTGAGAATTAGGGAAGAGGACACTCCCTAAACAACATTCAGAACCCGATATGGTCATTATGAGTTTTTGGTTATACCATTCGGGCTAACCAATGCACCGACAGTCTTTATAGATTTAATGAATAGAGTTTGCAGACCATACCTGGATAAATTTGTAATCGTTTTCATACACGACATACTAATTTATTCACGAAGTGAGAAGGATCATGAGTTACACTTGAGGATGATATTAGAACTACTCAGGAACCAGAAATTGTATGCAAAATTCTCCAAATGCGAATTTTGGATTCGAGAAGTACAATTTCTTGGTCACGTGGTTAATGAAAATAGGATTCAGGTAGATCCTGCCAAGATTGAGGCCATTAAGAAATGGGAACCCCCAAGAACCCCGACGGAAATTCGTGAATTTCTTGGTTTGGCAGGCTACTATCGGCGATTCATTGCGAATTTTTCAAAAATTGCGCAACCACTTACAGCTTTAACCCAAAAAGACAAGAAGTTTGTTTGGGGAGAGAAACAGGAAGGAGCGTTTGAGACTCTTAAGCAGAGGCTATGCAATGCACCTATCTTATTTCTACCAGAGGGCTCTGAAAACTTTGTGGTCTATTGTTGATCCCAGATCTCTCAATAACACTAATAATCTAGTTATTAATAACCAAATTATAGTGATTTAATGAAGAGAGTTATGA
>NC_037539.1:21560711-21564636 GCF_001531365.2 Cynara cardunculus var. scolymus | reverse complement strand
GTCCAATGGTTGAACTATCCATCGATCCAATGGTTGAATTCCAGACTTAGTCGATTTTGCCTTGATGTCTTCATTGGTCTTCTGGTTCTTCATCACTTGTTGTTTTTCATTACTTTTTACATTTTGCATTGTGGGGTTTAACAATCTCCCCCTAAGTAATGAAATAACAAACAAAGTCTAATCTAGACACATATGTGAAGAACAGACACTAGTCTAGTAGAAAAACATCAAACTCCAATTTTTCATTGGATGATGAAATTTCTTTACAGTACTGAAAACAAATTACATCAAGACAAAATAAGCAAAAAATTCATCTCATCATTAACTACCTGAGTATATCTCTTTGAAGGCAAGAGTAGTCTTCGATAAGCAATGATGGTTGATATCTCATGTATGAGATGACTCCCCCTCTTCCCTTGGCACATGGTTTCTGTCCAGTCTTTCTCTAATGTTTTTCTGAAACCATTAAAGTGTATCTATTGAATACTTGATGGCTTCAGTCAATCTGAAGAACTTTTTAACCCCAAACTCATTCTTGTAAACAAGTCCGAGTTCAGGTTGAGTAAGAACTGAAGCAGAACATATCTTCTGCAAGCCCTGGAAATCTTCATTTGGAGGAGCGCAGGATAACTTCTAAATGCCTAGCCTAAAAGCAATTTCAAAATCGATTTTGGCTTGGTGCTTCACCAGGGACTCCATTGTCTTGACAATAGCTCTGTTCACCATTCCAAATCATATCCCATGATCTTGCCTTTGAGTTGTGTAGGCATGTAACTCAATCAAGTCATATGGATTAAGGTTAATGAGATTGTTCTCGTTGAACACGCTAACTACCCCATGGGCTCTTTCCACATTGAACTCGATGTAGCATATGGCTCTGTTGGCAAATGACTTTATTTTTAAGTCTATGACTCTTCTTATTCCATCGTTCGAAAAGACAGCTTGAGGTGGTTGAGTAGTCTGTCTTATGAAATGATGATGTAGAAGATTCGTAGACTCTGGCGATAGGATTGGAGGATTGGTTGACAGACTTTCTTCGCGTTCTTGGTACATGTATTGATGAATGTTTTCCATCATTATTGGTTCCCTGGGCGGCAATTAAGGTCTTCTCCTTATCGACTCCATGCTTTGAATTATTTCGTCCACCAGGCCTTGTGCAGAATGCCTCGAGGAAGAAGGGATGTCCGCATGCACCATAGGATGTTGTGTTGAGGGTTGTGTCTCAGCTTGGGGTTGTGTATGGGTAGAGGGTGAGTTTTCTTTGGTTAGTTCAGTTTCAAGTGGTTGAAAGGTTTCTTGTGGGGTTTGGGGTCGTTGAGGCGATGGTTGGGTTTTTGTAGGTTCTAGTTCTAAGGTAAGAGTGAAGGGTCAAGGTGTTGGAGAAGGTGTTAAGGATAGGTTTGTTATGGGTGAGGGAGTAAAGGTTTGGTTTGTTTCTATAGGTGGTGTTTTTGGTTCTTCATCGGTTGATGAACTCAACACGATGGGGTCTGGTATTGTGGCTGAGGGAACCTGGGTATTGTATTCTTCATCAGAGGGCAAGGCCTCTGGTTCCCTTGGTTGGGTTTGTTGGGTTGATGGTGGTTGTTGTGGTGATGATTGTTGTTGTGGTGATGGTTGCTGTGATGCAGCGGATCCTGTTTGTTGTGTAGCCGCCACCTCTGTCTCCCCCTCTTGAGGTCCAAGACCTTGATCATCGGGGTCTTGGTCTTCATGCCTTGGTCATTTGTAGGGGCGGCTGGAAGAGCAGGATACTCTTAATCTATTCTTCTTTTTCCACATTCGAATGTGGGAAGCAAGAGTGCACACTCGATCCTTTCTGTGCCGTTCTTCCATTGTGTGAAGGAAAGTGTTTGTTCATTCTTGCTGGTGTTGTAAACTCTTCCTCAGCGAAGTGGTGGGTGCAACGGATCGAGCAGCAAACTTTGCACTTATCTCATTGAAAGAGGAGATAAGTGCCTTGGACAGAGCCCGTAGGTCGGCTTTTGTAGCAAAGTCTGTGCCAGTAGAGGGAGGAGGTGGCACAGAGGTTGTTGCAGATGCTGGAGGTTAGGGAAGGTTAGCAAGAAGATTCCTCACCTCTGCAGTGAAGGATGAGAAGGCTGCTTCATAGGAAGGGCCTGTAGAGGGAGGTGGGGTTTGAGTTTGTGGTGGAATTTGGGCAAGTATGGTGGTGGGTAATTGGGTGAGGGTTGTTTGTATGGTGGCCATTTGGGGGGTGAGGGTGGCAAGGGTTTCAGCTATGGATGATGTGGATGAAGGTTGAGGGTGAGGTATTTGGGAGGTGATGGAGGAAGGTAGTTGATCAAGATTGCGAAGGATGGTTTGGAGTTGGGTAATGAGGTAGGTTAAGTTTTCTTCAGCCTCAGTTGCCTGAGCGTGAGGGTGGCTATGGATTGGATTAGGATTTGGTTTCGTTTGGTGGCTAAGGATGATATGGTATTGTGGTGTTGGGTTACTGTTTGTTGGAGGATTTGAAGGCGGGATGAGTTGGTTTGGTTTTAGGTATCGATTTGGTTTAGGTGGCATTGAAGGATGGAAAGGGATTAATGGAGGTCTGGGGTATCGGGTGAGGGTTGGTTCTCCATAATCCCTTGTACGAGGAGTTTAAGGTAATTCAAGGACTGCATCACTGTATCAACATAGGCTTGGAACTCAACTTTTTTGACCAGATCTGCTAATGGGGTAACTCCTGCAGCAACAGATACTGCAGGTTGGGCCTCTTTTCCTGAGGCGCCCTCTTGGCCTTGTGCGAAGGTAGGCCGCGAGGGACTTCCATCATGTCCTTGATAGCCTTCTAGAGAAGAACTATCTCGTGATGTTGGAACATCCTCATTCTCTTCTTTAGCTTCAGAGGCTGAATAAGTGAAGCGGATGTGTGTCCCTTTTGGTAGATCAAATACCGAGGGGAGTGGTGCATGAATTGAAGATCGCTCTGAATGATCTATGGGATCAATGTAAGAAGCAACGAATGCTTATGTGTGTGTGAGGGGTTGTGGCAAGCCCTGAGGCGAATGGGCTCTTGTTTCTTCATCACCTCCCTCTTGAGAAAGGGGTGATGGGACATGAGGTTCCTCTGCTTGTTCATCTCCAGAGGCCCGAAAAATGGCCTCTGGATGGCTGGCTGGGGTTTGGGTGGGACTGGGTCGTCCTGTTTCAATACCCCTTTGGCTTTGATCGCCAGGGGTAGTAGATGTGGTTGCCCTTTGGGGAGTAGGGTGGGGAATATTTTGGTGAAGGCCGGGGGAAGCACTAGCATCATCATCATCTTCATCATCCGATGAAGACGATGCTTGTGCTCCCTCACTTGGAGGGGGGGACGACTCTAAGTGCTCTGGGGTAGCTGCACTCGGTGCTTGGGACAACATGGAGCGTTCATAGGTTTGGCGTATCTCACTTGTCGATGGAATGACAGTGAGCATAGCCTGGGACAGCAGACAGTTTGTGGTCTATCCTTCCTTCGATAGTGTTGGGCGATGTCCTTGCATCTTGTAGTTTGGGGTGAAGGGCTCCACAGCAGGTAGTCCGTGTTGCACCATCGCGTCCCGAATGAAAAGAGCAAGGAAGCGAGGAAAGAGAACAACAGATAGTGGCTTTCCCGCGGCTTGAAGTTTGCAYTTTTTGATGACGGCCGCATGAATCTCGTTGTAGATGTGGAAGGCGTAGTCGAGATTAAGGTTGAAGAAAAGCCCATACATAATTGTCATTATGTTGAGATTTCCTTGGTCAAGGGAGCCGAGCTTGCAGGTGAGGGATCGGTTGAGGATAAAAAAGAAAATTTTCCACATTGGTGGGAGGAATTGTCTTTTGAAGTCTGATATGTTTCGCAGTTCACGATTGTACCCTAGCATCTTCATGAACCTTAGGATGTCGTCGGAGGAAGGTGGTTCGTCATATTGCGCGATCCCTAGTTCCTTTCTTGTGG
>NC_037539.1:21555962-21557243 GCF_001531365.2 Cynara cardunculus var. scolymus | reverse complement strand
CAGACTTGACATCTATTTGGTAGACTTTAAAACCCTTATGTGCTGCATAGGCTAGAAACATTCTGATGGCTTCAAGTCTTGCAACAGGAGCGAATGTCTCATCGTAGTCAATGCCTTCTTCCTGGCGTAGGCATTCATTTGTAGTAGCGGATCTCGTCTTGACACCAGAGGTTGGATCATCAATGATTTTGTGATGTGGGTGATTCTTCGTCCACTTGGTGCTTGATTGAGGTTCTGAAGCAACATGATGCAGTTCTTCATCGACTGATGGAACTGTTTGCTCCCCCTCAACTAGATCATTTCCAGGGTTAAACTTTGGTTCTTGATCATGATCTGAAGACACAGGAGAAGTAGATGGTGAAGTAACATGAGCTTCTGTGAGAGATGTACCTTTACTACTAGAGTCTGCATGTTCATCATTGACTCTGGAGATTGATTTTGCATTGGTCTCATGTCCAGAGATTACTTCTTCATCGAAGATGTCTTCAAATAATTGAGCTAACTCTGATTCATTGGTTTTGCTAAGTGATGAATTAGATGCTCTTCTTTGAGGGCCGAGTTCTGAACTGTTTTGTCCAAAAGTCATTGGAGTAGAGTCATCGAAGGTCACATTGATGCTTTCAATAACTATTATGGTCCTCTAGATATATACTCTGTAAGCTTTGGCGGTTTGAGAATAGCCCAGAAAGATTCCCTCATCAGCTTTCTTGTCAAACTTGACAAGTTATTCTCTATCATTGAGTACAAAGCATTTGCACCCAAAGATATGAAAATATTTGACGTTTGGTCTTCTGTGGTTGATAAGCTCATATGGTGTTTTCTGGTGTCTCTTGTTGATGATGGATCGATTTTGGGTGAAGCAAGCTGTGGAAATAGCTTCAGCCCAGAAGGAGAGTGGTAACTCTGATGAAGCGAGCATGGTTCTTGATGCTTCCACAAGGGTTCGATTTCGTCTTTTGTAATATTCGGGTTTGAGATTTGAATTTAAAATTTTTGGATTATATATATATTTTTATATATATATTTGTAATATATTAAGTTGTGTTGTGTGTGTATAAGGAGTTAGCCGACTTTTGAAGTCGGCATACACTTACTATAAATAGTAAGTGTATGTAGAAGGGAAAGGGAYTTTTCAAAAAGAAATRTATCTGATTCTGGAGTAAAAGTCTTTGTGAGAGTGCAGCCTGATTCAAATCCATTCAACATCTTTTGTTAAGGTGAGTGTATTAAAAGCTTTGAGTATAGTTGTTTGCATACAATTCAGTAGTTATTAGAACTGGT
>NC_037539.1:21554727-21555862 GCF_001531365.2 Cynara cardunculus var. scolymus | reverse complement strand
ACATAAGCCACTTTGCTGATGGAGATGTTGCCTTTGATGAGAGTGCCATATCCTTTGATAGTGTTCTTGCTGTTGTCTCCAAAAGTCACAGATCCTCCAGATTTTTTGATGAAGGAGGACAGTTGACTTTTATCACCAGTCATGTGCCTGGAGCAACCGGAGTCCATATACCATGGTTGCACATGCTGGTCCTGCAAGACAAATTAAGGGGTTTTAGGTACCCATTTCATAATGGGTCCTCGTTTGTTAGTAGGGGATTTCACATTCTTTTCATCACCCTTAGCCTTTGAAGGCTTGGGTTTATTTGCCTTTCCCTTGCCCTTGGGTTTGGGCCTTTTCACGTTGTCATTGGTTTTAACTTTTTATCAATAAACGTATTGTGAAAAGGGACAGTGACGTGTCAACATGTGATTCCAGATTACCTATTTATACTAATAAGAAGACAACTATCTAATGAGACTTTTTACCTAATCTTCTATTAACAGATAACGTTTATCTAAACTATGGATAAGCTTTAGTAATTAAGATAAACTCGAAATCTAGCTGCTGACTTGTCATCTCCAGCTGTCATTCATGGTATGATGGATCATCCTTATCTTTAAGTCTTCATCGCATGCTTCTAGATGAATTGCTGGATAATTCTCTAAGTGTAGTTGACTAGAGGTTCGACGAAGATGCTCTTTCCATCGCATCCTTGGTCATCCATCGGTCCTCTGGTTGTGATCCAGACTTAGTTAATTCTGCCTTGATGTCTTTCATCGGTCTTCTGGTTCTTCATCACTTATTATTTTTCATTACTTTTTCACTTTATGAATTATGAGGTTTAACAGTCTCAAGATGTCCAATGACATGTCCACTCTTTCTCTTTCTACTTTATACGGGATTTTGCTTAAGCATGAGCAATCTCGTCAACTGAATAAGATTCCATGGAAATGAAAAACTCTCCTTTGGCTTTGATCTCTGAAGCTTCTTCAGTTGAAACTTCTTCTACCCCTTTTGTCTCTTCTCTTCCTCCCGTTGTTATCACAGAGATAGATTCTTCTATCTCTGAGGATATTCCAGAATCTGATTTAACATATTTTGATGAGTCCCTGGCACTCCTGACTAAGTCATTTAGGAGGTTCGCCAGTAAGAG
>NC_037539.1:21552791-21554482 GCF_001531365.2 Cynara cardunculus var. scolymus | reverse complement strand
GCTGAACTCAAGGCCGAGAAAGCTACCATTGAAGGGTGGTGCAAAGCTTCCATTAAGGCCTCTGAGATCATTAACGCTCAGATCCCCGCCAAGATAACGACTGGTCTAGGATTCTCCTATGATCAGGAAGAATGTGTTAAAGACAGGTCCATGCTCAAGTTTGGCACCTTCGTCTCTTCTATACCTAACACTTCTTCCTCTCAGTCTTTTTCTCTTACTGAGAGTCATCTTGAAGAAACTTCTTCGAGTTCTGGGTGCAAAGACAAAGGTAAATCCGTTTTCACGGCATCCCTCCCAAGAAGTCTAACAAGTCTAATAGATCAAGGTCTATTCCTTCAGCTTGTAAAGCTTCTTCCTCTTTAGGGACTAGGAAATCTGAATCCCATCAGAAATCCAAGTCACAACTCAAGGTGAACTTTTCACCTAAGGAATCCAATTCCTCAAAGGTTCCTCCTAGAACCAATGAGAAGGGAATTCTTGGAGCTAGTCCCACTTCTAGTCTGATACTTCCTGGCCCTAAAGCTACTCCTAGCTTTAGGAAGTGTAAACATTGTGGTAACAAAACACATATTGCCCGCAAGTGTCCTTCTGCCGCCAAAGCTAGTTCACCAGCTAAGGGCAAGAAAATAGCCAAGGCTGAGAAATCAACCAAGGCAAAATCATCCAAATAGGCTGCACAAGCAACCAAGGTGAAGAAAACTGTTGAAGCCTCTTGTTCAGGCTCAGCGAAGACAATTCCTGCTGAAAAGTTTTCAGCATCAGACGTTGTAGTTCCTACCACTGAAGCCTTTTCGTCAGGCTCAATGAAGACTTCTACTGAAACTACCTTAGTAGTGTCAGAGGTTGTTCCTTTTTCCACCAAAACCTCTTCAGGTTCGGTGATGCCATCTACTGATGCTGGTTCTTCAGCATCAGAGGATGAAGCCTCTAACAAAGCTGGACCCCAAATAGCTAGGTACCAATAGCATTCTTATTTTGTGTCCTTGTACAGGATGTCAAAGGCATATGGTATCTTGATATCGGATGTTCAAGACATATGACTGGAGATACATCCCTCCTAACTCATTTCAAGGAAGAAAGAGGACCTTCCAAAACCTTTGGAGGAAATGGAAAAGGATATACTAAAGGTTTTGGTATATTAACCAATGGTGCAACAACTTTCAAACGCGTTGCATATGTTGAAGGACTGAAGCACAATCTTCTTATCATCATTCAACTATGTGATAAAGATTATACAGTTAAATTCTCAAAGAATTCATGTCAAGTTCTTGACAAAGATGATAAGGTTGCTCTAACCGGTTCTCGTCTAGAGAATGCATACATCATAGATATGAATTCATCATAGATATGAATTCCTCTCTCACCGAGAATAGTTGCTTCTTCTCTAAAGCCTCGTCAGATATTAACTGGTTATGGCACAAACGAMTATCTCATCTCAACTTCAAGACACTCAATGAGCTGTCAAGAAATGATCACAGCACTGGTCTTCCTCAACATTCTTTTGCAAAGGAATCTCTTTGCTCAGCATGTGAAAAATGAAAACATACAAGAGCTAGCTTCAAGTCGAAGCAAATCTCTTTAGTGACTGTGCCTCTTCAGCTATTGCATATGGATCTCTTTGGTCCAGTCAATGTACAATCCCTAGATGGAAAGAAGTTTACACTCGTCATTGTTGATGAGTATGCCAGGTA
>NC_037539.1:21527482-21552455 GCF_001531365.2 Cynara cardunculus var. scolymus | reverse complement strand
TGAAAAGATTCAAGAAGACAGCCTATGAACTCTTCCATGGACGAAAGCCTTCTATAAGCTTTCWTCACATATTTGGTTGTACTTGTTACATTCTCAACAATCGCGACCAACTTGGGAAGTTCGATCCCAAAACAGATGAAGGAATCTTTCTTGGATATTCTTCAGTATCCAAAGCCTTCAGAGTATTCAAGAAACGAAGACAGACAATAGAGGAATCTATCCATGTCACCTTTGATGAATCTCTGTCAGCTATGTCAAAGCCCATCTTAAATGACGAGGATGAATTAGAAAACTGGATATTCTCTCACTATGGACAACCTGAAGCTTCTTATAGTGCTCCTCTCAACACTGAATCTTCTGAAGCTGAAGATGATCCACTCATCATTCCAGTTACAGCTAGTCACTCCACCGCATCTTGTTCAGAGATCCTTACAATGCCCATTAGTTTTGTCCCTCCTACTTCAAACATTGATCCATCAGTGAATGAAATGCCTTCAGCTTCTGAACCTGTTTCAGTCGCTGAATCTGAGGCTCCCTTGGCAATAGTCCCTATTGCTAAAGATACTGCTGTTGAAGCCTCATCTTCTTTTCCTGAACTCACTTATTCAAATGAAGCTCCTCTATCGGCTCAGCAATGTACTAAAAGCCATCCAATTCATCAAATTCTTGGTGATCCAGATGAAGGTATCAAGACACGTCGTGGTCTAGGTAATATCTGTCTCTTTGTCAACTTTCTCTCTTCAGTTGAACCCAAGAAAATCGATGATGTTATCTCTGACCCTAGTTGGGTGTTTGCTATGCAAGAAGAGCTCATTGAGTTTGATAGGAACAAAGTCTGGTACCTTGTCCCACATCCATCTGACGAATCAGTGATAGGCACCAAATGGGTCTATCGCAATAAAAAGATAGAAGTACTAAACAATGTTAAAGTACGATCTATCAGAAGTGACCATGGCACTAAATTCAAAAACAATACTATGGATAACTTCTTTAAGGACAAGGGAATCTCTCACAACTTTTCCTTAGTGAGAACTTCTCAACAGAATGGGGTTGCTGAAAGACGAAATCGAACAATCATTGAGGCTGCTGATCAATGCTCAGCGAATCCCATCTCCCTACTCAATTCTGGGCTGAAGCTCTCAACACCGCTTATTTCACTCAAAACCGATCGCTGATCGTGAAAAGATTCAAGAAGACAGCCTATGAACTCTTCCATGGACGAAAGCTTTATATAACCTTTATTCACATATTTGGTTGTACTTGTTACATTCTCAACAATCGCGACCAACTTGGAAACTTCGATCCCAAAGCTGATGAAGGAATCTTTTTGGATATTCTTTAGTATCCAAAGCCTTCAAAGTATTCAACAAACGAAGACAGACAATAGAGAAATCTATCCATGTCATCTTTGATCAATCTCAGTCAGCTAATTCAAAACCCATCTTAAATGACGAGGATGAATTAGAAAATTGGATGTTCTCTCACTATGGACAACCTGATGCTTCTTACAGTGCTCCTCTCAACACTGAATCTCCTGAAGCTGAAGATGATCCACTCATCATTCCAGTTACAGCTAGTCACTCCACCGCATCTTGTTTAGAGATCGCTACAATGCCCATTAGCTGTGTCCCTCCTTCTACTTCAAACACTGATCCATCAGTGAATGAAATGCCTTCAGTTTCTGAACCCGTTTCAGTTGCTGAATCTAAGGCTCCTTTGGCAATAGTCCCTGTTGCTGAAGATATTGTTGCCGAAGCCTAATCTTTTGTTCCTGAACTCACTTATTTAGATGAAGCTCCTCTACCGGCTCAATGATGTACTAAAAGCCATCCAATTCATGAAATTCTTGGTGATCCAGATGCAGGTATCAAGACACGTCGTGGTCTAGGTAATATCTGTCTCTTTGTCAACTTTATTTCTTTAGTTGAACCCAAGAAAATCAATGATGTTATTTCTGACCCTAGTTGGGTGCTTGCTATGCAAGAAGAGCTCATTGAGTTTGATAGAAACAAAGTCTGGTACCTTGTCCCACATCCATCTGACAAATCAGTGATAGGCACCAAATGGGTCTATCGCAACAAGTTGGATGAAGATGGTGTGGTAACCCGCAACAAGGCTCGGCTTGTTGCTCAGGGTTATAGACAAGAAGAAGGGATCAACTATAATGAAACCTTCGCACCAGTGGCTAGACTCGAAGCAATTCGACTATTTCTAGCCTTTGCTGCCCATAGGGACTTTAAAGTCTTTCAGATGGATGTAAAAAGCGTTTTCCTAAATGGGAAACTTCAAGAGGAAGTTTATGTTGAACAACCTCCAGGGTTTCTTGACCCTAAGTATCCAAACCATGTCTATAGGTTGGATAAAGCTCTTGATGGGTTAAAGCAGGCTCCTCGTGCCTGGTATGATACCCTTTCATCTTTTCTGATCTCTGAGAAATTCTCTCGTGGAAAGATTGATCAGACCTTATTTCTTAAGAATGTTAAAGGTCACATTATTCTCGTCCAAATTTATGTCGATGAAATTATTTTTGGTTCCACTAATCCCTCTTTATGTTTTCGTTTCGCCTGAATGCATGAAGAAAGAATATCAGATGAGCATGATGGGAGAACTAACATTCTTTTTAGGTCTCCAGATCAAACAAACAGATAAAGGTATCTTTATCAAACAAAGTAAGTATGTTTGAGACATGCTGAAGAAGTTTGATCTATTCAACAGTTCATCTATGAAAACTCCAATGGCTCCTCCACTCACTCTTAAAAGGATCCAAATGGAATGCCTGTAAATGTTACTGTTACAGAAGAATGATCGGCTCCCTGCTGTATCTCACAGCTAGCCGACCCGATATCATGTACTCCACCTGCTCTGTGCAAGATATCAAGCTGAACCTAAGGAATCCCATCTGATCGATGTCAAACGCATATTTATATATCTTAAGGAAACTCCTAACATGGGTCTTTGGTACCCTAAAGGTTTTGACCTTATTGGTTATTCGGATAATGATTTTGCAGGTTGCAAAATTGATAGGAAAAGCACCACTGGAGGCTGTCAGCTTCTAGGTGGAAAGTTGGTGAGCTGGACAAGTAAAAAGCAAATTTCAGTGTCCACATCAACAGCTGAAGCTGAATATGTAGCCACTTGTAGCTGTTGTGCCCAAATTCTTTGGATGAAAAACCAGCTACTGGACTACGATCTTCAGTTTTCAAAAGTTCCTATTTATTGTGAAAGCACTAGTACTATTACCATTGCAAACAACCCTGTACTTCACTCCAAGACCAAACATATCGAGATCCGATATTATTTTATCAGAGATCATGTTATGAATGGTGATATTGAACTTCACTTCGTTCCAACTGAGTATCAACTCGCTGACCTTTTCAACAAGCCTCTTGTTGAGACAAGATTTAACATCTTGATCAGCGAATTGGGTATGTTGAACACTGAAGATTAATCTTCAGCTATTAAACATCACTTAGTAAGTGAAATGATTCAGTGCTCTATCTCTAACACTGAACTTTTGAGTAAATATATATATTCTCTTTTCTAAAACTTAAAACCTTCACTGAAGCTTTTTCATCCTCAGTGACAAATGTTTTTAAAAGGTGGTCTTAGTGATTCTCTTGTCACTAACCACACTTTTAAGTATATCTTTATACTTCTCTTAAAATTCAAAACGATCACTGAACCATTTCTTTTCAGTGATTAAAACGTTTTTTAAATGCTAGTTTCAATGACTCTCTTATCAATGGCACCGATGTCTTAAAACCCTCACTGAATCTTTCTTTTGAGTGATAAAATGTTTTAAACGGTTTTATCAGTGTTTTGTTAAACGTTGTATGACTCTTCGTTTTCTTAAAAACTTTTTGTTTTTAAAAGAAAATAGTTAATGAACCGTCTTTATGACGACATTCTCTATTTACTATGCGCGATGCTTTGAGACGCACAAAAGGTTCTATCATTAAGCTACCTCATTTAATACCATCCAATCATGGATGAGAATGTGGTATCTTTTTCATCATGACTACTTTCCCGAACCGTCGTCTTTTTCCTTCTCATATTTCTTCTCTCTCCTCCTACCTATAAATATGAGACTTCTTCTCCACTTTTCTCTTTACGCTTTCAAAATTCTTACTCAAACCTCTGCAAGAATTTCCCCAAAGCAAGAACCCTCTAAAATCTTCAAAGCTCTTTCGACCTCTTCTCTCTTACAACTAAGGTCGATATCTTCTTCTTTTTCTTATTTTCTGTTATAAGAAATGCTGTTTTAAGAATCTTGTTCTCTTAAATACATTAAACAATAAAGGTTTTTAATCATCTTTCTTGATTATAATCCTGTTTCTTTAAACACATTCTACTTGAAAAACCCTAACTCTTTTTAAGGATTTTTCAAAAGAGGTTTTTACTTGTTTCAAAAACTTTTTCTATACTCTTACCCAAAAACTCTTGGTTTGTTTCTAACAACCTGTTTGCTCAACTTCTTATTGATACAAATAATTGGCAGTCAAAAACGTCAACTTCTCCATCAACGAGATCTCCATCAAGGCTAACAACCACATTGCCTTCTTGGAGATACCCTCTTCAAAGGCGTATTACCAAGACGCGGATGACTTCCTCAAACAGTCGTCCTTGGGTTACGCACTCAACCATGAGCCCATCATGGTGAAAGAACTCCTTCAGCAGTTCTGGCTCACTGCTGAAGTTGTTGAAGTTGAGGTTAAGCCGGGACGCCAAGCAGAGCACATCAACTTCACTTTCAATCGCATGGAAGTGAACTTTAGCGTCACCACTCTCAAGTCGGCTCTCCGCCTTCCCAAGGGCCCCTTCAACAGCGAACCAACCACCATCGAGATCATCGAGTTTCTTGACGCCATTGGCTATCAGTGGCCAATGAAGAAGGACTCAAACGCTCCTTTGAAGTCCTTGATGAAGATTGAGAAGAGCAGGATGTTAGCCATCTGGCAATACCTGTTTTCTCATTTCATCCAGTGCATGGGTGGAAAAACTGGAGGTCAGGACCAGGCCTCTAGGATCGCCTTAACCATAGGTGTATCTGTGATTCAGCGTCGCAATATAAATTATGTTGCAGTCATTTTCGATGACCTGGTGCTCAAGCTGAACAAGCGTTAGCGAGAAAAGGTGGTGCCTTACACCAGGTTTCTTTCAATGGTGTTTGCCAAGATCTTTAATGATCTCTACCCCAAAGAATGAAACCTTCAGGTTCTCATGCTTGGATCCAGGATTCTGGATCATAAGCTGAGGGACAGCGATCAAAGGAAGCTTGCTTAGCACGACTGTTGTTGTCTTGTCCTTATACACACAAAGGACAAAACCCATACCCTTATGAAAGTTGGTACGGTACGGAGCTGACTAGTCGACTCTATTGTCCACCAACTTTAGGTAAGGATGTCTGCTCATGAATAGTGCTTTTTGTACTATTCACTATAGCAGAGGACAAGCCTTCCTCTTAAGGCTTGACACGCACTCTAACCCTACCATATTGCATTAAATGAGCATTTAATGCACTAGGTATGAATAGAAGTGTTTCTTCTCCATGCAGAGTGCGCGTAACTCACTCTCAAACCCTAATTCTTACTTCAAGCATTTTCGAGCTTAAGTAAAGGATCTCCTCTTTACAACATTTCTTTTCTTGTATTGCTAAGAATTCGTGTGTAACTAAAGATTGTTTAGATAGGTTTTTATTACCTTATCTTTTCGCAAACAATCTTATAAAATCTGTATTGATCTTCTTTATCAATGTATTTTTTAAATTTGAAAATATTGTGTTTGTATTAATCCCCCCTTCTAGAAACTGTTTTACTATTCTTGTAGACCCTCAAGAGACCAACAGTACTTCTGGTACCAAAGCTGGTTCGCTAGTTAAGGTAAAGAGAGTAGCCAAGGATGAAAATTCAACCAAAGTGAAATTTGTCACCAAAGTTGTGAAAAAGACTAAGGTGAGGATGTCCATTGAAGCCTCTTCTTCAGGCTCAGCAAAGGCATCTGCTGACCCTGAGTCTTCAACGTCAATGGATGTTGCCTCTAACTCTATTGGACCCATTGAGAAATGGGTACGAAAGCAATCTTAATCTGTTTTCTTGTGTAGCAAGTCAAAGGTATTTGGTATCTTGATATTGGATTCTCAATACATATGACTGAAGGCAAATCCTTGCTGAATATCAAGATGAAAGAGGTCCTTCTGTAACCTTTAGAGGAAACAGAAAAAGGATATACCAAAGGTTTTGGTATATTAACCAACCGTGTAACTACATTCAAACATGTTGCATATGTTGAAGGACTGAAACACAATCTTCTTAGCATCAGTCAGCTGTATGATAAATATTTCATAGTGAAATTTTATAACAACTCATGTTATGTCCTTGATAAAGATGACAAGGTTGCTCTTACAGGATCTCGTGTATAGAACGTATATGTCATCAACATGGATTCTCCTCTAATTGAGAATAACTGTTTTCTCTCTAAAGCTTCTTCAGACATCAACTAGCTGTCTCGCAAAGATCTTGCCACTAGCCTTCCTCAACACTCCTTTGCAAAGGAATCTCTTTGATCAACGTGTGAAAAGGGAAAGCAGACAAAGGCTAGCTTCAAATCTAATAAAGTTTCTTCAGTGACCTCTCCATTTCAGCTATTGCACATGGATCTCCTTGGTCCAGTCAGCGTGCAATCTATAGCTAGAAAAAAATATACACTTGTCATTGTTGATGAGTATTACAGGTATACATGGGTCTTCTTTCTCAGCTCAAAGAGTGATGCACCTGAAGAAATCATCTCGTTCATCAAATGCATCGAACTACTGAAAAACATGAAAGTACGGTCTATAAGGAGTGATCATGGTACTGAGTTCAAAAACAGTACTATCGATAACTTCTTTGAGAACAAGGGAATCTCACATAACTTTTCATCTGTGTGAACTGCACAACAAAATGGAGTCGCTGAAAAAAGAAATCGAACAATCATTGAGGCTGCTCGAACCATGCTCTGCAAATCTAGTATCCTTACTCAATTCTGGGTTGAAGCTGTCAACATTGCTTGTTTTAATCAAAATCGGTCGCTGATCGTCAAGAGATTCAAGAAGACATCTTATGAACCCTTCCATATCAGAAAGTTAGATCCCAAAGCTGATGAAGGAATCTTTTTTTTGATATTCTTCAGTATCCAAAGCCTTCAGAGTATTCAAAAGACGACGATAGACTATAAAAGAAACTATCCATGTCACATTTGATGAATCTCAATAAGCTAACTCTAAACCCATCTCCGATGATGATAAAGAGTTAGAAAACTGAATGATATCTCACTATGGACAGCCTAAAGCTCCCTTCAGCAATCAACCAAGTGCTAACCCTCCAAAAGTTGATCACGATCCATTTATCGTTCCAAATGTAACAAATAACCAAGGAGAATCCTCTTTGGGGATAGCTGCAGTGCCCATTAGTCACTTACCCCCTTCTACTTTAAACACTGACCCTCCAGTCACTGAAAATCCATCAGCTTCTGAGCCTCTATTAGTTGTTGAATCGCTCACTGAGGCTCATTTAGCAATCCAACCTATTGCTAAAGAATCTATTGCTGAAGCCTCATTTTTTACACCTGAGCTTCCAATCTCAGATGATAATCCTCTACTAGCTCAGCAATGGACAAAAGACCATTCAATACATCAAATTCTTGGTGATCCAAGTGTAGGTATTTAGACACATTGTGGTCTAGGTAATATATATCTCTTTGTCAACTTTCTCTCTTTAGTTGATCCCAAGAAGATCAATGAGGCTATCTCAGACCCTTGTTGGGTCATTTCCATGCAAGAGAAACTCATTGAATTTGATAGGAACCATATCTGGTACCTTGTCCCACGTCCATCTGACAAAAATGTGATATGCACCAAGTGGGTTTATCGCAATAAGTTAGATGAACAAGGAGTTGTGACTCACAACAAGGATCGTCTTGTTGCTCAGGGTTACAGACAAGAATAAGGGATCGACTATGATGAAACCTTTACACCAGTGGCTAGACTCGAAGTTATTCGACTCTTTCTAGCCTTTGCTGCCCATAAAAACATTAAAGTGTTTCAACTGGATGTATAGAGTGCTTTCCGTAATGGAAAACTTGAAGAGGAAGTTTATGTTGAACAACCTCTAAGGTTTCTTGACCCTAAGTATCCAAATCATGTCTACAAATTGGATAAAGCTCTTTATGGGTTAAAATAGGACCCTCGTGCCTTGTATGATACCCTCTCCTCAATTCTCCTCTCTGAGAAATTTGTCCATAGAAAGATTGATCAGACCCTATTTCTTAGGAAAGTCAAGGGTCAATATCATTCTATTTCAAATTTATGTTGATGATATTACATTTTGTTCCACTAATCCCTCTTTGTGTTTTTGTTTCGCTGAATGCATGAAGAAAGAATATTAGATAAGCATGATGGGAGAACTGACTTACTTTCTAGGTCTTCAGATCAAGCAATCAGATAAAGGTATCTTTATTAGTCAAGGTAAGTATGTCAGAGATATGCTGAAGAAGTTTGATCTATCCAATAGCTCTTCTATGAAGACTCCAATGGCTCCTACTCTCTCACAGAATAAGGATCCAAATGGAAAGCCTGTAAACTTTATTGTTTATAGAGGAATGATCAGCTCCCTTCTCTATCTCACAGCAAGTCGTCCAGATATTATGTACTCTATTTGTTTGTATGCACGATATCAATCTGAACCTAAGGAATCCCGTCTAATTGTTGTAAAATGCATCTTCAGATATCTAAAGGGAACTCCTAACTTGGGTCTTTGGTATCCCAAGGGTTCAAGTTTTGACTTTATTGGTTATTCAAATAATGATTTTGTAGGTTGCAAAATTGATAGGAAAAACATCATTGGAGGCTATTAGCTTCTAAGTGAAAAGTTGGTGAGTTGGACGAGCAAAAAACAAAACTCAATGTCCATATCAACTGTTGAGGCTGAATATGTTGTTGTTGGAAGCTGTTTTACCTAAATTCTTTGGATGAAAAACCAGCTCAATGACTATGATCTACAACTCTCGAAGATCCCTATCTATTGGGATAACACTAGTGCTGTTGCTATTGCAAATAATCATGTTCTTCATTCGAAGACAAAACATATTGAGATAAGATATCATTTTATCAAAGATCATGTTATGAATGATAATATTGAACTTCACTTCATACCAACTGAGTACCAGCTCGCTGGCCTTTTTACGAATCCTCTTGATGAGACAAGATTTAACATCTTGATCAGGGAACTTTGAATGCTGAAAGTTGAGGATTAATTCCTCCAGCTATAAGCAATACTCAGTAAGTGAAATGATTCAATGTTCTTACTCTATCATTGATTTCTTGAGTAAATGTATCTTCTCTCTCTCTTCTAAGGTATGATTACTTATCTTCTTTTCAAAACTTAAAGCTATCACTGAATTTTTCCATATTCAGTAATCAAATTGTTTTAAAAGAAATATTTTAGTGTTCTTTCTATCACTAAACCTTTTTAAGCAAGTATATCTTTAAGGTGTATTTACTTGCTTTTTCTTAAAACAAAACCATCACTGACTCTATTCTCATTCAGTGATCAAAACGTTTTAAAAGTAAAATTCATTAGTGATTTTCTCTATCCCTGAATCTTTTAAACTTGTATCTTTTTCTAAAGAAATGATGTTGAATATTCTATGTTCATTGATCCTCTATTGTAAAAAGATTTAAACATTGGTGTTTTGTTTAAAAGAAAATAGAAAATGAACAGTCATATTTTATATGAAGTCATTTCTTTTTAAATTATATACAATTTTTTCAGACGTGCGCGTCCTTTGGACACACGTTGTCCTTTATAATTCCATCCAATCATGGATGAGGACATGCAAACCCTTCATAATTGCACATCTTTTCAAGTCGTATTTCCCTCACTTTTCTTTTTCATTTCTCTCTCCTCCTACCTATAAATATCTAGATATCCTCTCTAATTTGTTCTTCGTGCTTACAAAAATTCTTGTCGAACCTTTGCTTCCAAGACTTTTGCAAAGCAAGAATGTTAGACCTCATAATTCTTATTGTAAAAGTAATTAAAAATGCACAAGTATGGAAGTCCGGAGAACCAATGGAAGAAGAGCTGGAAAAGTTTCTAAGTGCTTGAAAGCAAACCAAAGATATAATGAATGGTTCAGAGGTGCGATGAACAAAGCATCTTCATTACTCCTCTGGTTCACAGCACTTAAGAGATTCATCAAGTGTTCAATCAGATATACCCAAGTGAAGTAGAAACGTGAAGAATCTTGGTTGAACATACTACCGAGAAGACAGCTAGAGATGACTTATCGATAGCTGGAATTCTGTTACACAAGGTAGTTAGAGATAACTCCTTATTTCTAGATAGATATCTTTTCCTAGTTTATCTCATAAATATCTATTACTAGATTGTTATATCTTAGACTAGATTGCTAGTATAAATAGCTTTCACATGTCTTGTAAAATAATTATTTCTTCTCATTAAAATTATTATAGTGAAATTTCTTGAAGCTTCATATTCCCTTGAATATCTTATAAGTTGTTCTTCACTATTCTTCATAGATACGATAGATATAGGTTCAATAACATAAATCTTTGTGTTATATTAGGAGATTTGTGATCAAAAATTGGTATCAGAGCAAATTGATCAATTTTCAATCAAAACGATCAATTTGAATCTGAGTATTCAAATCTCTCAATTTTTCTTCATTCTAATATGTTCTTCTCTTTAAAAATCTCTTCAATGGTCAACTGGAATTTTGCCTACAGCGTTGGTTCCCTCACTAAGCCTCCAACTCTTCAATGTGAAGAGTATTTGCAATGGAGGATAAGAATAGTGAACTTTCTGGAGGAGATGGACATAAATCTTCTCAGATCTGTGATGGAAGGTCCTCACATTCCCCAAACTCTTTCCCAAGAGTTCCTGGAACAAGCACTACTGAAGAAGTAGCAGCCTACTACATGGGAAGGACGAGAGTAATCGGGACGAAGATGACATAGGGAGAGTAGAGGCTGACAGGAAGGCCAAGAGGTTGATTATAATGGCCATTCCCAACGAGATTTTTTGATTTCTGGATGCTTGTACCACGGCCAAGGAGATATAGGACGAACTGGCGAGCCAATTGGAGGGAGGAGCAAAAACAAAGAAAAATCGAAGGGCGCATTGCCTAAATGAATACACTAATTTTAAAGCATTTCCTGATGAACCGATTCAGAACACCTATGACCGATTCAACACCTTGATAAATCAATGTCGTAGAAATGACATTGCAAGGACGAAAGAGGAAAACAACGCCTATTCCTCAAAAGTTGCGGTGATGAATGGACTCAATTGTCTATGTCTTTGCAAGCAAATCAAGACTTATGACAACTGGTCACTTCATGACGTCTATGGAACACTTGCTGCCCAAGCAAGACATTCTGAAGAGGAAGGTGTCCATCGGAGGACCTCTTGCCTTAGTGTCTGAAGAAAAGGAGGTTATAAGGTGCTCTTCTAAAGAACATAAAAAGAAGAGCAAGAAGTCCTTAGTTGTAGAATCTGAATCTGAAGAAAAAGTGTCAGATTCTAATGATGATCTCAAGGCATTTGCAAAATCCCTTGCCTTGATAACCAAACAATTCCAAAAGAAGTTCGTCAAGAGACCCTTCAAAAAGGATGGTAGAAGATACTCCAGAAGGGAGAAATTTCAAAAAGGATGGTAGAAGACTGTCAAATTTCATCACAGAGATGAATGAAGAGAAAAGAGAGAAGAGAGGAGAGAAGACAGAAGAGAAAGAAGAGAGGGAACGAAAGATGGTCTTCGATGCTACCAGTACGGGAAGATAGGCCATTTTTCAAAGGACTACAAAGGACGTCTGATCAAGGATGCAGACTATTACAAGAACAAATACAAGTACAATCCGAGAAAAAGAAGCCTGATGGCTGAAAAAGAAAAGTGGGTGTCTGATTCCTTGTCTAATGAAGACGACAAGGCACTCATATGTCTGATGGCCAAGTCCACTGGAGAATCCACTTCTGACTCCGATGACCAAGTACATAATTCTTCCCACGATGAAACCAACTCTGCTCCATCTGAGTTAGAGTTAAAGGTCATAAAACTTTCAGAAGATTTTCTTAAATTAAAAGAAAATTTAAACTTTGAAAAATCTGAAAGGTTAAAAGCAGATAATGAAGTTAGTTTCTACAACAGAGAGACTAATATTCTTACTGAAGAAAAAGATGAACTAGAAAGAGAGAGAGACAACCCGCATCGCACCTCTGGACGTCTCCTTAGGGTCTTCATTTGTGCAATGACTTCTTGCACTCTATCGATTGATAGAGGTTGTCGTGAGGAGGAGAAAATGTCTACAAGCACTGTTGGTTGGGTAGGTTGGGTTGTGGGTGGTTCTAGTTGGCAATGTGATGGTTCTGTTTGGGGTGGTGTTGGTTCTGGTTAAGGAAGTATGGGTTCTAGTTGGCTTATTTTTGATTGGGTGATAGAGGGTTCCTGTGTTGGTGATGGGGGTGGTGTTGGTGATGGGGGTGAAGGGAATGGGTGCTTCTGGTTATATGGGTGTTTGTGAGGTTGAAGGTGGTGGTTGAGGAGGTGATGAAGAACTCACTAGAATTGGTGAGGATTCATTGGTTGGTGGTGATGGGTTGGTTAATGATGGATCAAATATGGGTAATGGTACTTCGGATATTGGTATGGCTTGAGTAACTGGGTGACAGTGCTTGCAGAAGGGTGAGAAAAAGAGGATGCCAAATCCCCAACTAACAAGAGAGGAACCATTATGAAATGGGTACCTAAAAACCCTTAATTTGTCTTGCAGGACCAGCGTGTGCAACCATGGTACATAGATTCAGGTTGCTCCATGAACATGACTGGTGATAGAAGTCAACTCTCCTCCTTCATTGAAAAATCTGGAGGTTCTATGACTTTTGGAGACAACAGCAATGGTACAATAAAGGGGTATGGCACACTCATGAAGGGAAACATATCCATCGAAAAAGTGGCTTATGTTGAAGGCTTGAAGCATAATCTATTAAACATCAGTCAGTTTTGCGACAAAGATCTGGAAGTACAATTTCGCAAAGGTTTCTGCATCATCGAAACAAAACCCGGTCAAACCATCATCAAGGCCAAGAGAGAAGGAAATCTCTATCTTCTGGATTTCCAATCTTCTGTGGGTCAAGACACTCTTTGCCTTGTCTCCCATAGGAGTGAGGAAAATTGGCTATGACATCAAAAATTCTCTCATCTAAATTTTGAAGTCTTGAAGAAATTAGCCAAACAGAAGTTGGTAAAGAGGATACCTATGTTGAACAACCTCCAGGGTTTCTTGACCCTAAGTATGCAAACCATATCCATTGTTTGGATAAAGCTCTTTATGGGTTGAAACAGGCTCCTCGTGCCTGGTATGATATCATCTTCTCATTTCTCATCTTTAAGAAGTTTTTTTGTGGAAAGATTGACCAGACCTTATTTCTTAGAAAAGTTAAAGGTCATATTATTCTAGTCCAAATTTATGTCGATGATATTATTTTTGGCTCCACTAATCTCTTTATGTTTTCGATTTGCTGATCGCATGAAGAAAGAATACCAGATGAGTATAATGGGAGAACTAACCTTCTTATTAGATCTCTAGATCAAGCAATCAGATAAAGGCATCTTTATCAGTCAGAGTAAGTATGTCCATGACATGCTGAAGAAGTTTGGTCTATCTAATAGCTCATCTATGAAGACTCCAATAGCTCCTCCACTCTTTCTCAACAAGGATCCAAATGGAAAGCCTGTAAACGTAACTGTTTATTGAGGAATGATCGGCTCCCTACTGTATCTAATAGCTAGTCGACCAGATATCATATATTCTACTAGCTTATGTGCCCGATATCAATTTAAACCTAAAGAATCCCATCTGATAGTTGTAAAACGCATCTTTAGATACCAGAAGGAAACTCCTAACTTGGGTCTCTGGTACCCTAAAGGTTCAGGTTTTGACCTAATAGGTTATTCAGATAGTGATTTTGCAGGTTGCAAGATCGATAGGAAAAGCACCACTAGAGGCTGTCAGCTTCTTGGTGGAAAGTTGGTGAGCTAGACAAGTAAGAAGCAAAACTCAGTGTCCACATCAACCGCTGTAGTTGAATATGTAGCCGCTGGAAGTTGCAGTGCCCAAGTTTTTTGGATGAAAAACCAGCTGAAAGACTACAATCTTTTGTTCTCAAAGATTCCTATCTATTGTGATAGCACAAGTGCTATTGCAATCACAAACAACCATGTACTTCACTCCAAGACCAAACATATAGAGATCATGTTATGAACGGTGATATTGAACTTTAGTTTGTTCCAACTGATTATCAGCTCGCTGACCTTTTCACCAAGCCTCTTGATGAGACAAGATTTAACATTTTGATCAGCGAATTGGGGATGTTAAATGCTGAAGAATAATTTTCCTCAGCTATACACATCAATCAGTAAGTGAAATGATTCAGTGCTCTATCTCTATCACTGAACTCTTGAGTAAATGTACCTACTCTCTCTAAGGTATGTATACTTGTTCTTCTTTTAAAAACTTAAAACTATCACTGAAGCTTTTCTTTCTTCGGTGATCAAAACGTTTTAAAATTTTGGTTCAGTGATTCTTTCATTCGCTGAACATTTTTATGAAAGTATGTCTTTTTTATACTTATCATTTCTTAAAATCAAAAGGATCACTGAACCTTTCCATCTTTAGTGATTCAAATGTGTTTAAATGTTAGTTTCAGTGATTCTTTTGTCATTGACACTGAAGTTTTTATGAGAATATACTCTTCTAAGTTATTTTCAGTTCTTAAAGCAAAACCATCACTGAATCACTTCTTCTTCAGTGATCGAAATATTTTAAAAGGTTTTTATTCAGTGATTAACTTATTACTGAATGTGACTCTTTGTTTTTCTTAAAACCTTAAACGTTTTAAAAGAAATAGTTAATGAACCATCTTTGTGACAACATTCTCTCTTTTCAATACGATATACATTGAGACACGCGTAAAAGTCTAACACATGCGACCTCCTCCAACTTTCATCCAATCATGGATGAGAACGTGCCATTTCATTTATCATGGCGTTTCCTCAACAGTCGTATTTTCCTCTCTCCTATTTCTTTTCTCTCTCCTATTTCTTTTCTCTCTCCTTCTACCTATAAATATGATACCTATAAATATGATACTCTTCCTCTCATATTTCCTTTACGCTTACAAATATTCTTGATGAACCTCTGCCAAAAGAACTTTGCAAGCAAGAACTCCAAAAACTCGAAGAACTCGAATCCTTCGACCTTCTTCTCAAACAACTCTAAGGTAGATACTTGTTTATTTGTTAAACTTAGAACTGTTCTTCTCCTTCCCATGAAACAAAAAGTTTGAGATTTTAAGAACCTTGTTCTCTTAAAACACAAAGAGAAAGATTAATAACACATTCTTATTATTGGTTATAATCTTGCTTCAAAACATAACTCTACTTGAAAAACCCTAATATCTATTTTGAGGATTTTTCAAAAGAAGTTTTATTGTTAAAAAAACTTAAAAAGATAACAAATCTTGGACTACTAACAACTGTTATTTCATGTTTTAAAACATATAACTGACAATGGCTGCCAAGAACGTTAACTTCTACGTTGAAACATATCCTTCAAGGCTAACAACCAAGTTGCCTTGTTGGAAATTCCTACCAACAAGACCATTTACGAGGATGATGCTACCTTCCTCAAGATGTCCCCTATCTCCTACGCTCTCAACCATGAATCTGTCATAGTTAGGGAGGCCCTTCAGCAGTTCTGAATGACTGCTGAAGTGGTGCAAGAAGAGGACAAAAATGGTCAACAGGTGGATAAAATATCCTTCACCTTCAACATAATGACCGTAAGCTTTGGCATGAACACTCTCAAACACGCTCTTCGCTTCCCCAAGGGTCCTTTCGTCAAAGACCCTTCCAATGAAATTATCATCGCCTGCCGCAATGATATGGGATACAATGGCCCTTGAAGAAAGACTTTGGCGAGCCGCTCAAGTCTCTGTCGAATATTAAGAAGAACTGCATGTCAGCGGTATGGCGATATCTCTTTTCCCACGTCATCTATAGCATGGGTGGAAAGATTGGCGGACAAGATCGGGCATCGAAGGTCACTCTCACTATCGGCGTGTCTGTCATCCGCCGAAGACCCATCAACTATGCCACAGTGATCTTCGAAGACCTGGCGCTGAAGCTGAACAAGCGCTAGAAAGAGAAGGTGGTTCCCTACACCAGATTCCTCTCGATGGTTTTCCCTTAAAATCTTTGGTGAAAATTACTCCAAGGAAGGTAACCTTCCTATCTGCAAACTTGGATCCAGGATTCTGGATCACAAACTGAGGGATGGAGGTGTTGCACTTGCTGCTGTAGTGCAACACTCTTCCATTCTTCTTTCTTCTTCTTCTCCTTCGGTGGTAAAGACAAAGGTAAACCCCCTTAAGTCTATCCTAGCCACCACAACCATTTCTTTCAAACACCCAGCACAACCAACTCTTGGTTTTCCTTAGAGAGCCAAGAAGGCCAAAAAGGAGATAACCACATCTCTAGCTGTGACCTCTAAAATGGTCTCAATTATTGAAATGAGCCTTACCCTCAAGGCACTTTCAGTCAGCCTTCCCAACTCTTTAGTGATTCCAAATGTCATTGTTTTAGCAGTGGTACCTCTCCCAACCGTCTCAATGACTTAACTCATTGAAGGTGTGAATATCAATGCCGCCATTGCTGAACACCCACAATCTCTCTCAGCCATCATCTCCTCTCCTCCATCATTGTTGCTACATGTGTCCGTGATTCTTCAGTGATTGTCCTCCCTGATGATGAGACACTCACCATTAGACCTGAGGTTGCTCCTCTCGAGGCTCCTTAGCAAACTGGTGCTCATCTGCACGAGTGCATCATGGAACGCACCTAGCGTTAATCTTTCAGATAACGTTGATGACCCCTCAGGTATTCCATCTTCGTATCCTTTCATTTGATCTAACCCCGAGCTCTCTTATGCTCACTTTCCATCTTTTTCAGGCCCATTTGCTGAACCATCCATGGAAGATTCCTATGACATGGCTGAAGACGTGAAACTGCTCCTCCAAGCAGCTGAGTCCTTAACAAAATGAACGAAGTCCATAAGGGCATTCCTCAACAGAACGAAGTAGCTGCTGACCTCTCAGCCATTTGGGCTGAAGTTCATGAGGTCCAAACCTAGCTCTCCTCCATGCAAGTGGCAGTTAAAGCCAATGTTGAGGCCATCGTTGCTTTAACAAGCAAGGCCGATGAAGCAAACTCCCACCTTGCCTAGCAAACGGAGGTCATGAAGCATATCCTGACTACCTTACACCAGCCAATTCCGGCAGTTGAACCGTCATTCACTGCTGATGATCGTGATCAGCTACATCAGGCAAGTGAGGCCAATGTTATTATGGCCCGTGCTCTGACCAAGCTTGAGGAGCTGATGTAGTTTCAAATTCGCACAGTCGACCACTTCTTTGGCTATTGCTCTGGCACAATAGTCAACGAGGGGGAGACAGCGACTGAAGCTGGTCCTAACAATGTTGCTGCTGATGTTCGAACGACTAAAGTTGAGGCTGAAGCTCCCACGGTTGAAGCTGCTGCTGTCGCTGATGACTCTTCAACTTATTGTGAAGCTCCCGTAGCTGAGGATGTTGATGCCGCCCGAGTTGAAGCTCATGACAATGCTCCTCCAGTCACCTCTGCAGCTGATGTTGGTGAGTTGGATGAATAAAGTGATGATGATGAAGACAATGTCCCCCGACCTTCTGGACACTGGCAAAGATCTGGACAATGATGACGATGAAGATGAAGATGACAATGACGATGACTTCGCAATTCAGTACTAGAAACCTGCCGATTCCACGAAAGGTGTCGCCCTCAGGGATCCGCATCCCAGGGGGAGCAAGGGGTGAAAGAGCCTTATCAAGAAAAGCACTAGGGCCCTAAGTCGAAAGGCAAAGGCGTCACTAAAGAAAGGGAACTTAAAGATATTAATCCAAACTGCTCAACCCTTATTTGAAGACTCCTCATATCAGGTAGTCATCACCTCTTTGTATCAACTCGAGATACCTTTTACTACCCACGGTCAGCTGGAATGGATCCCTAAGAACCCTACCCCCAACACTCGTACCGACCAGTAGATGACTTAGATCAAGGAGTCACTCTACCAGACTAGAGTAAAAATCCCTCTTCGTACCTCTAGTGGTGGTGAGTTCGACTTCCTGACCGAAGCTGAAAGACTCAAGGCCATCAAGGCTGAGGAAGAACTAGAACTTCAAAGGAAGTACACTGAAGACAGCTTAAAGTTGGCCAAGTACCTTGCCGTCAAAGTTCTTCCTAAGAGAAAGTCCAAAAAGAAGGTGACCGTTGTCCAGGCCCAAGCTAAGCTCCTATCTCTTGTAGAACATGAGAAGAATCTGAAGCTAACTGAGTGGGACAAGTGTTGGAGTGAAGCAAGCATTAATAAGAGGATTATTCCTTATCCTACCAAGAGCGTCAACATCAGCGGATGATCAAAATATGTTGGGATGCTGCTCTCCATGCTCATCACCAGGGCCAATCTCGAGGCCGTGACCGAGTATCGCTCCTATCTTCGCGAGTATGGCTACACCGAATGGCTGGAGATCCTACAGGCCATTCAGCGCTCAAAGTTCAGACATAAGATGATTATCGAAGACTTTATCAACGAGTTGATCAAAAAAGTGTCAAGATATGTCGCAGTCCTCAAAGTGCCTACGCTGAAGAAAGGAGGAAGAAGAAAAAGACCTTCAAGCCCTAATGATGGACCACCCCTGAGGAATGAACATGAAACAAAATTCTCCTTAGATGAAGTCCTGAAGGCTTCAAAGAATCCAGACATTTCTATGTTGAATATCTCATTGCCAGCGAAGGGTCCTTATGTACCAAATACTGTGCACTTCAAGCCTGAGAAATGAATTCTTTTCCTTGACTATAATGGCGAAGTCAGCTTTCGAAGAATGTCTGAGTTGCGTCTCTGCCCAATGGAACATCTTGCATATCTCCGTTATTGGCTGAACGATGACGTATTTGGTGAAGCGATGGACATCAGAATCATAAAAGAATTTCCGAAAGGAGCTCAGAGAAGATGTACCTGGTTACATTATTCTGATCAACTTAGACTAGTTATTTCTTTTGTACTTCGTTTTTTCACTGAATAAACTATTTACTATATCTACTTTCAGTTATTATTCTTATATTTTGTAAGTCTAGGCATGTATTGAAACACTTGCAATATTTCCTTTGACTTTAATATAAGTATTTTTATGCATCACTGAAAAAGATCCCTGAAAAGAGTAATAAAGACACAAGTCTATGAGTTCTAGTGTTACTCTTACATTCACTGACAATCTATAAGTCAGTGAATGTGCTGTCAATTTCAGTTTCCCTTCTTTTAATTTTTTTCCTAGACTTAAGAAAATTTTCTAAGTAAAGACTGACTCACTGATAAAGATCCCAAAACAGTTAAAAGGGACATGTACTTTATATGTAACTTTTCTTTACTGTTATTTGATAAGACAACTTTCTTTATGTTGCCTTGTTATCATCAAATGGGGGAGATTGTTGATCCTCTCTCTCAGTGATTTAATGATAATCCCTTTTATCTTATACGAAGTATTTATGTTTCTGTCTTTCAGTTCCAACAATCAGCACTGAGTCTGTTTAGTGATCATTGAGAACATGTAATGTAAATCTATCAGCAACAGCGATACTTCAAGAACACAAAACTCACATCAAAGAACCTTCAGCGAAAGTCGAAGACTAAAATTGAAGATTAAAGACTGGGAGTTCATGATCTGAAGCGGTATTCTGTGATTACAACGTGGTCTACACATGTGTGAAGACTGCCCAAGCCTCAGCGAATGCTAAAGAGACCTTCAAGTTATTCCAGTATTCAACGATCAAAAGAAGCTTGTTGAGCAAGATTGCTTTTGTCTTCTCCTTATACACACAAAGGACAAACCCATACCCTTTCTAGAGTATAGTATGGTACAGAGCCGATTAGTTGACTGTACTACCCACCACCTCCATGAAAGGATGTCTGCTCATGAATAGGCTTTTGTACTATTCACTGTAGCAAAGAACAAGTCTTTCACTAAAGACTTGACACATGTTCAAACCCTAACGTATTGCATTAAATGTGTATTTAATGCAATGGGTATAAATAGATGTGTTATATCTCTATGTAGAGATACGACTGATACTTACTCTTGAACCCTAACTTATGTTCATAAGTAAAAGAACACACATCTAAGAACACAATACGCTTATGTTCAAAAGCAAGTTAGAATTTCTTTTTAGTATTCTAAATAGTTTTTACCTAGAAAGAACTAACTTCCTTCTAAGTCTCTTACAGCAAATCATTTCTCTTTGCTAAGAACTAGTGTGTAACTTAAATTGTTTAGATAGGTTATATTTACCTTATCTTTTCGCATATAATCTTGTAAGATTTGTATTGTTGATCCCAGATCTCTCAATAACACTAATAATCGAGTTAAGAATAACCAAATTATAGTGATTTAATGAACAAAGTGATGAACACTCAAGAATAAATTATGAACATTAAAGAACAATCTTGAGTGATAAAGGTTTCACTTTATTAATAAGAAAAACATAAAAGCAACATTTAATACAATAGGCCTAATCACCTATTTATACTAGCAAGCTAATTAGAAGATAACTATCTAGTGAGACTATTTAGCTAATCTTCTATTAACAGATAAAGTTTATCTAAACTATGGATAAGTTATAATTTTAAGATAAACTTGAAATCCAGCTGTTGACTTGTCATCTCCAGCTGTCTTTCATGGGATGATGAATCAACCTTATCTTTATATCTTCATCGTATGTCTCTGGTTGAATTGCTGAAGAAAACTCTAAGTGTTGTTGACTAGAGGGGTGATGAAGATGCTTTTTCCAAACCATTTCTGGTTGTTCATCGACCCTCTGGTTGTTCTCCAGACTTGGTCAATTCTGCCTTGATGTCTTCATCGGTCTTCTGGTTCTTCATCACTTATTGTTTTTCATTACTTTTACACTTTATGGATTATAGGGTCTAACAATCTCCCCGATGACTGTTGATATCTCATGAATGAGTTGATTCCCATCTTCTCTTGGCAGGCCATGGAAGTCTTCATTTGATGGAGCGCAGGAGAGTCTCTTGATGCCTAAGTGAAGAGCAATTTGAAAATCACTCTTGGCTTGATGCTTAACCAGGGTCTCTATTGTCTTTACAACCGCTATGTTCGCCATCCCAAATCTAATGCCATGATCCTGTCGTTGAGCCGTGTATGTATAAAGTTCAATCAAGTCATAGGGATGGAGGTTGATCAACTCATTGTCATTGAACACGTTGATTTGACCATGTGCTCTTTCCACTATGTACTCAATGTATCTTATGGCTATGTTGGCGAAGGTCCTCACTTTTAGGTCCATTATCCTCCTTATCCCATCGTTTGAGAAGACAGTCTGTTGTGCTTGGGTGGTCTGTCTAATAAACCTATGGTGTAGGAGGTCCATGGATTCTAGCGATAGAACCGGAGGATTGAGAGTCAAACCTTCATCGCGGTCGTGATACAAGTATTGATGGATATTTTCCATCATTATGGGTTCCCTGGGTGGCAGCTTTGGACGTCTCCTTAGCGACTCCATGTTCTGGATTATTTCATCGACTAAGCTCCATGGAGGTTGCCTTGATGAAGAGGGAATGTCCGCTTGCACCGTGGTTGGTTCGATTGGGGTTTGAGTTTGGGTGATAGGTTGTGTATCGGTTGGGGGTTGTGTTTGGATAGTGGGTTGTGTTTCGGTTGGTAATGGGATGGTTTCTTGGGTTGGCTCTTTTCGGGGTGGTGAAGGTTAATCGGGTTGTATCTGGGGTTGAGGATGTTGAGGTGAAGGTTGGATGTGTGTTTGTTCGGGTTCATCGGTTAGGTACATGAAAGGTTGTGTTTGGCATGGGGTTGGTGATCGGGTTAATGGTAGGTTTGGAGTAAAAGGTGGGTTGGTTTCTATTGGTGGGGTGGATGGGTTTTCATCGGTTGATGAACTCAACACGATGGGTTCAGGGGAGGCTGGAAGGGGAACATGTACATTTTATACATCTTCAGAGGGCTGAGCCTCTGGTTCCCTTGTTTGGGTTGATAGGGATTGTTGTTGTGTTTGGGTTGTGGTGATGGTGCAGCGGACTCTGTTTGTTGGGCTGTGGTGGCCTGATTCTCCCCCTCATGAGGACCGAGACCCTGGTTATCGGGGTCTGGATCCTCATGCCTTCTTCTCTTGAGGGGGCGGCTTGATGAGCAAGAGGCCCTTGACCTGTTCTTCTTCCAAAGGCATATATGCTCAGCCAGAGTACGCACCCGATCCTTATTGCGCCGTTGTTCCATGGTGCGAAGGAGAGTGTTGGTTCTATCTTGCTGTTGTTGAAGACTCTTCCTCAGCGCAACGGTAGGCACAACCAATCTGGTGGCAAACTTTGAACTTATCTCATTGAACGATAAGATAAGTGCCTTGAACAGAGCCCGAAGGTCGGCTCTGGTGGAAAAATTTGTGCTTGAGGTGGCTGGTGGTGGCACAGAGGTGGTGGCAGATGTTGATGGAGGATGAGGAAGGCTGGCAATGAGATTCCTCACCTCTATAGTGAAGGAGGAGAAGGCTGCATCAAAGGATGGGCCTGCAGAGGGAGGTGGGGGTGGAGTAGGCTGGGGGATGTGGGCTAGTATTGTGGCGAGGAGTTGGGTTAGGGTGGTTTGTATGGTGGCCATGTAGTGGGTAAGAGAGGCAAGGGTTTCACCGATTGATGAAGTGGTTTGAGGTGGGGCTTGTTGAGGAATTTGGGAGATGATGGTGGTTGGTAGGGTGTTAAGGTTCTGGAAGATGGTGTTTAGCTGGGTGGTTATGTAGATAAGGTTCTCATCGGCCTCAGTTGCCTGGGCCGTGAGGGTGGCGATGGAGTGAATGAGGATTTGGTTTCTTTGGATGGCAAGGGAGGAGGCGGTGTTGTGGTGTTGGGTGATGGTTTGCTGGAGCATTTGGAGACGTGTTGTATTGTCTCGGGTTTGGGTTTCAAGTTGGGAGAGGTGTCGTTGAAGGATGGCAAGGGATTGTTGAAGGGTGGTGTTATCGGTTGAAGGTGGGTGGTTAACAATCCCTTGGATGATGAGTTTAAGGCTTTCCAAGGACCGCTGAACTGAGTCAACAAAGGCTTGGAACTCGGTCTTTGTGACCAGGTCTGCTATGGGGGTAACCCCTGCAGCAACGGATGCTACAGGTTGAGCCTCTGCTCCTGAGGCGCCTTCATTGCCTTGTAAAAATATAGGCCGTGAAGGACTTCCATCATGTCCTTAATAGCCCTCAAGTGAGGAGCTATCTCGTGATGTTGCTGCATCGGCTTCCTCTTCCTCGGCTTCAGAGACCGAGTCAGTGAGGCGAATGTGTGTCCCCTTCGGTAGATCAAATATCGAAGGGGGTGTGCATGAAAGGGAGATCGCTTTGAACGATCTTGGGGTGTATCAATGTCAGAAGCAACACATGCTTCTGTGTGTGTGATAGGTTGTGTCGAGCCTTGAGGGGAAAGGGCTCTTATTTCTACATCAATTCTCTGTCGAGAGAGTGGTGATAGAATGTGGGGTTCCTCAGCTAATTCATCTCTAGAGGCCCGAAGAATGGCCTCTGGATGGCTGGCTTGGGTAGGGAGTGGACTGGGTCATCCTTGTTCAATACCCCTTTGGCTTTGATCGCCAGGGGTAGATGTGGTGGTTGCCCTTTGGGAAGTGGGTGGGGGAATTGTTTGAGTAGGGCCGAGGGAGGCATGATGAGTGTCACATCATCATCATCATCATCTTCATCATCCGATGAAGATGCCTCTTGTGCTCCCTCGCTTGGTTCTGGTGACGGCTCTATTCGCTCTGGGGTAGCTGCCCTTGGTTCCTGGGACAGTAGAGAGCATTCATAGGTTCGACGGATCTCAGATGTCTCTGGAATGACACTGAGCATGGCCTTTGAGAGTGGCCGGTTGATGGTGTAACCCTCCTTCGATAGGGTGGGTCGATGGCCTTGCATCTTGAAGACGGGAGTGAATGATTCTTCAGCCGGTAGACCATGTTTTCTCATTGCGTCCCTTATGAAGAAGGATAGGAAACGAGGAAATAGAACAGCAGATAAGGGCTTGTCGGTAGCCTGGAGCTTGCATTTCTTGACTACCGCCGAGTGGATCTCATCGTCATTATATTTATGTTCCCTTGGTCCAATGACCCTAGCTTGCATGTGAGGGCCCTGTTCAAGATTGAGAAGAACATGTTTCACATTGGCGGTAGGAATTGTCGTTTGAAGTCGGAGGCGTTGCGTAGGTCACGATTGTAACCTAGCATCTTAATGAAGCATAGTATGTCGGAGGTGGTGGGAGGTTCGTCATATTCGTGAATGCCAAGCTCTCGACGAGTGGGAATACACAAAACTCGAGATACTTTAGCCCCTGAAATTTTAAGCGAGCAGATCATGTCGTTTAGGGCATCAATGTCCCCCATTATTCCATGGCTGTTGGGGTGGAATTCACAGGTCTGCCAGTACTGTTGGACGTACTTTAGTGGTACGCCGGTGTCAGCGATGGTCAGTGCTGGTAGAAGAATGCAGTTCTTGAAGAACTCGATCATGACGGCAACCCTGTCGTCGAATAGGGTGCTTCTTAGTTCAATGGCGTGGTTGTTGGGCTTCATTGGAAGGAACACGATTGCGCGGCTATCGGCGCCGGTGGATTGAACGCGACTGTCGTTGTTGTTTGACTCGTGGGAGGCGGAGGAGGCCATTGCTTTGGAAGTTGCAGGTATATTCATTCGTCAAATGCTATTTGCAGGTTTAAGGAAGCGTAAAGAGGAAATGGAGGTAGAATAAAGGTATTTATAGGTGGGGA